>NC_079442.1:973717-1051217 GCF_903798145.1 Danio aesculapii | reverse complement strand
TCGAAAAAGAGCTCAACTTTGACCGGATGGCGATTATTGTAACAAGTGAAAACACACTGATTGTGTCTGTGGTGCTTGTCTGCAGCCGCTGGCGGTGCTGGAACAGGTTTTGTCGCAGAAAGTGTCGAGCTGTGGTAAAATCCACCCTATTTTACTGGCTGGTGATTCTGCTGGTGTTTCTCAACACACTCACGATATCATCAGAGCATTATAATCAGCCCGACTGGCTTACGGAGGTCCAGGGTGAGAAACACACACACACACACATAAAAAATACTATAGTAAATGCTACAGTATTTTTGAAGCATACTATAGTAAAGTACTTGAATGAAGCTGTTGGGGTGATTCTGCAGTTGCTATGGTAACACAACAACCATAGTAATTGATATTTTGTGGTGATTCTACAGTTGCTATGGTAACACAACAACTTTAGTAATTGATCCACTGTGGTGATTCTACAGTTGCTATGGTAACACAACAACCATAGTAATTGATCTGTTGTGGTGATTCTACAGTTGCTATGGTAACACAACAACCATAGTAATTGATCTGCTGTGGCGATTATACAGTTGCTATGGTAACACAACAACTAAAGTAATTGATCTGTTGTAGTGATTTTACAGTTGCTATGGTAACACAACCACATTAGTAATTGTAGTGATTCTATAGTTTCTATGGTAACCGAACAACTATACTAATTTATCTGCTGTGGTGATTATACAGTTGCTATGGTAACACAACAACTATAGTAATTGATCTGTTGTGGTGATTCTACAGTTGCTTTGGTAACACAACAACTATAGTAATTGATCTGTTGCGGGGATTCTACAGTTGCTATGGTAACACAACAACTATAGTAATTGATCTGTTGTGGTGATTCTACAGTTGCTATGGTAACACAACAACTTTAGTAATTGATCCACTGTGGTGATTCTACAGTTGCTAATTGTAACACAACAACCATAGTAATTGATCTGTTGTGGTGATTCTACAGTTGCTATGGTAACACAACAACCATAGTAATTGATCTGCTGTGGCGATTATACAGTTGCTATGGTAACACAACAACTAAAGTAATTGATCTGTTGTAGTGATTTTACAGTTGCTATGGTAACACAACCACATTAGTAATTGTAGTGATTCTATAGTTTCTATGGTAACCGAACAACTATACTAATTTATCTGCTGTGGTGATTATACAGTTGCTATGGTAACACAACAACTATAGTAATTGATCTGTTGTGGTGATTTTACAGTTGCTATGGTAACACAACAACTATAGTAATTGATCTGTTGTGGTGATTTTACAGTTGCTATGGTAACACAACAACTATAGTAATTGATCTGTTGTGGTGATTCTACAGTTGCTATGGTAACACAACAACTGTAGTAATATAATACTGTAGTTCTGTACAACTATAGGGTATATTATACTAAAATTCACTACAGTTTGCTGTAGTAAAAACTAAAGTATACTAGAGTATTTATCTGTTCACTATAGTTAATACTACATTCCTAATCATACCCAATACCTAAACCCAACTATTACCTTACTAGCTTTCAATAAGCAGCTAATTAGTGATTGATTAAGCTGTAAGTCTTAGTTAATGATTTGCTAAGAGTCTGAATTGTACATTAAACTAAAGTGTGACCAAAATATCGTGGAACACACCATTGCACACTAAGACAAATATGGTAATAGCTCTTGGTTTCTGAGCAAAATGAGGAGAATGTTCTGTTTATGGTGTGTTTGTTTACAGATGTGGCTAATAAGGTGTTGCTAGCGCTGTTCACATGTGAGATGCTGATTAAGATGTACAGTCTGGGGCTGCAGGCGTACTTCGTGTCGCTCTTCAACCGCTTCGACTGCTTCGTGGTTTGCGGAGGAATCGTGGAGACCATTCTGGTGGAGCTGGAGATCATGTCTCCACTCGGCATCTCCGTCTTCCGCTGCGTCAGGCTCCTGCGGATCTTCAAAGTCACACGGTAAGTCTTAAAGTCGGCATGAATACCATACCAACACCATAACTTCCCTCCTCTTTAGAAACTCTTTTTCTTTATTCCAGGTTACATAGAATGCCTTTAGGGCGGGGCAATCATTATTTAGGGTGGGGCTATCAGTCATTTAGGGCGGAGCTATCAGTTGCTTAGGGCGGTGCTCTCAGTCCTTTATGGAAGGGGCTATCAATCATTTAGGGCGGGACTATCTATCCTTTATGGGCGGGACTATGAGTCCTTTAGGGCAGGGCTATCAGTTGTTTAGGGTGGGGCTATTAGTGATTTAGAGAGGGGCGTATCAGTCATTTAGAGTGGGGCTATCAGTTGTTTAGGACAGGGATATCAGTCCTTTATGGAAGGGGCTTCTGTTCTTTAGGGCGGGGCGTATCAGTCATTTAGGGTGGGGATATCAGTTGTCGAGGGTGGGGCTATTAGTGATTTTGAGAGGGGCGTATCAGTCATTTAGGGTGAGGCTATCAATTGTTTAGGGCGGGGCTATCAGTCCTTTATGGAAGGGGCTTCTGTTCTTTAGGGTGGGGCTATCAGTCATTTAGGGGCAGAGCTATATGTACTGTAGGGCGGGTCTATCTGTCATTTAGGGGCAGGTCTATCAGTTCTTTAGGTCAGGGCTATCAGTCATTTAGGGTGGGGATATCAGTTGTTGAGGGCGGGGCTACTAGTCTTTTAGGGTGGGGCTATCAGTCCTTTATGGAAGGGGCTATCAGTCATTTAAGGGAGGACTGTCTAGTCTTTATGGCCGGGGCTATGAGTATTTTATGGCAGGGCCATCAGTCATTTAGGGCGGGGCTTTCAGTTGTTTAGGCTAGGACTATCTGTCCTTTAGGGGCAGGGCTATTAGTTGTATTGTTCGGGACTATCAGACATTTAGGGCAGGGCTATCAATTGTTTAGGGTGTGGCCAACAATTTTTAGGGCAGGATATCACACATTTAGGGCGGCACTATCGATTGTTTAGGGCAGGGATTATCAGTCCTTTAGGGCGGAGCCATCCATCCTTTAAGGGCAGGGCTATCAGTCATTTAGGGCACAGTTGCTATGGTAACACAAGAACTAAAGTAATATAAACAAATGACCCAATACTGTAGTTTTCTACAACTATAGGGTATATTAATACTACAATACACCACAGTTTACTGTAGTAAAAACTTAAATATTCTACAGTATTTATTACAGTTTATCATTTCACTGTAGTTAATACTACAGTATGTTGCAGCATTCATTAACAAAGCATTATAAATACTATAATACATGGCAATATTATGGTATGGTTCAAATTACTATAGTATTTTTTCATGTAGAGTGTTTTGAACTGGTGTTTGTGTGTGCGTGTGTGTTTGCAGTCACTGGGCATCTCTCAGTAATCTGGTGGCATCTCTGCTGAACTCCATGAAGTCGATTGCGTCTCTCCTGCTGTTGCTCTTCCTCTTCATCATCATCTTCAGTCTGCTTGGCATGCAGCTCTTCGGTGGAAAGTTCAACTTTGATGAGACTGTGACCAAACGCAGCACTTTCGACAACTTCCCTCAGGCCTTGTTGACTGTCTTTCAGGTGTGTGTTGCTTATATTACTCATGTTGTGGGGACCCAATGTCCACACTTATGTTAACTAAAATGTCCACAAGTATAGCAATACCAGTTATCCTTTGACCTTGTGGGGACATTTTATGCCTCATAAATCACACAGAATGAAGTATTTTGAGTTTGGTTTAAGGGTATTGTATGAGTGATACAATATACAGTTTGTACAGTAATAAATAACAGTTTGTACTGTAATAAAAGTATAAAAAATCATAACAGCTGTGGGAAGAGTGTGTGTGCGCATTGAAAAAGATTGGGCTAGCAAGATTTTTTCATAATTTTTTTAGGCACTTCTGCTTACCAAAGCTGATTTTATAATGAAATGTACAGTAAATATTGTGAAATATTATTTAAATGTAAAATATTTCAAAATGTAATTTATTCCTGTGACACAAAGTTAAATTTTCCCCATTTTAATTGACACCAGTATTTTGAACAATAGTGTACATTTACACCAACCAATATGTAGAATCACTATATAATCAAATCCGTTTCCCTCCAAACTATGCCAAGGTATGAATGAAAAATACTGTTCTGGTCATTGATGGACCATGGACAACCATAGCGTATGAATATGGTAAGCATATTTTGAGAATCTGGACCACAAAACCATTTTTTCGTTGCACGGTTATTGACTTTTCATTTATTCCAAACTGAATTAGAATATTAAATGAAGATATTTAGAACATTTCCTACTGTAAATATATAATATCAACATTAAAGGTGATTTTCTTTGTGTTTTATTTTATTTTAACCCACAGATTCCAGATTTTTAAATAGTTGAATCTCTGCCAAAATATTGTTCTATCCCAACAATCCAAGCCTTAATGCAAAGCGTAATAATTCTGCTTTCATGGGATGTATAAATCCCAATTTCCAAAAAATGGACAGTTATGTTTTTGTGGTCCATGTTCACATGTATCCCTCAATCACAAGCCATTGTTCAGCATGTTCGTGTGAAGCTTACTTGACAATATGAAGATGAGCTTGTCATAAAAGCAGCAGGTATGCAAGATATAATGTTAAAAGCCCATTTTGTAGATTGGTATTTGTGTATTTGTTCTGGCAGATCCTGACGGGGGAGGACTGGAACACGGTGATGTATGATGGGATCATGGCGTATGGTGGACCCTCTTCCTCAGGCATGCTGGTGTGCATCTACTTCATCATCCTCTTCATCTGTGGAAACTGTATCCTTCTTTCTGCTCATCCGAGACAACATCAGCTCATGTCAGTGTGGATGACTTTGCAAAACTTAAGGAGATAGTTATAGTAAATAAAATTACAATGTCCTGTTAAATTACTTGGCCACAGGTCATCTAAGGTGTAGGCCCATTTACAACTCTAGGAATTGCCTCTAGAATGAATGGATCTGTTTTTACCATATTTGGAAGGGTCATGAATATTAATTAGCTCTGCTATTTACAATTCTAGGAATTGGCCATGAATAGGCCATGAATATTAATGAGCTCTGCTATTTTACAAGTCCATTTACAACCATAGGACTTGCCTCTAGAGCTAAATGGTCTGTTTTTACCGTATTTGGTAGGGTCATGAATATTAATTAGCTCTGCTATTTTACAAGCCCGTTTACAACCCTAGGACTTGCTTCTAGAGCCAAATGGTCTGTTTTTACCGTATTTGGAAGGGTCATCAATATTAATGAGCTTTGCTATTTTACAAGTCCATTTACAACTCTAGAAATTGCCTCTAGAACAAAATGGTCTGTGTTTACCATATTTGTAAGGGCCATGAATATTAATAAGCTCTGCTGTTTTACAAGCCCATTTACAACTCTAGGAATTGCCACTAGAATGAAATGGTCTGTTTTTACCTTATTTGGAAGGGACATGAATATTAATGAGCTCTGCTATTTAAAACTCTAGGAATTGCCTGTAGAATGAAATGGTCTGTTTTTGCCATATTCGGAAGGGTCATGAATATTAATGAGCTCTGCTGTTTACAACTCTAGTAATTGCATCTAGAATGAAATTGTCTGTTTTACCATATTTGGTCGGGTCATGAATATTAATGAGCTCTGCAATTTTACAAGCCCATTTACAACCCTAGGAATTGCCTCTAGAATGAAATGGTCTGTTTTTACCGTATTTGGAAGGGTCATGAATATTAATTAGCTCTGCTATTTACAACTCAAGGAATTGCCTCTAGAATGAAATGGTCTGTTTTTACCGTATTTGGTGGGGTCATGAATATTAATGAGCTCTGCTATTTTACAAGTCCGTTTACAACCCTAGGACTTGCCTCTGGAGCAAAATGGTCTGTTTTTACCGTATTTGGAAGGGTCATCAATATTAAGCTTTGCTATTTTACAAGTCCTATAACTCTATTGGCTCTAGAATGAAATGGTCTGTTTTTAACGTATTTGGAAGGGTCATGAATATTAATGAGCTCTGCTATTTTACAAGTCCGTTTACAACCATAGGACTTGCCTCTAGAGCAAAATTGTCTGTTTTTACCATATTTGGAAGGGTCATCAATATTAATGAGCTTTGCTACTTTACAAGTCCATTTATAACTCTATTGGCTCTAGAATGAAATGGTCTATTTTTAACGTATTTTGACGGGCCATGAGTATTAATGTGCTCTGCATCAGGAGCTGTGATGTACTCTAAAAATACACACATGCAAATTAATCATATTTTAGTGGAAAAATTCTGCTGCATTTTTTGCAGTGTGTAGATAAACAAAGTATTTATTACTTCATGAATAGTAGTTCAGGGAGAATAGAATCAGTGTCTTAACATGAGATCAGACATTCTGCTGAACGTCTTCTTGGCCATTGCTGTGGATAATCTGGCAGACGCAGAGAGCCTGAACTCAGCCCAAAAAGAGGAGGAGAAGAAGAACAAGAGGAGGAAGAGCAGGTGACGCTTATCTCTCTCTCTCACACACACACACACACACACACACACACACTCAGTCACTGAACACAAACACAATATGTGTGTGTTTTCTGCAGGAGTATGAGCATCTACAAGAGAGATGGAGATGACCGTGATCTTAAGGTGGGTGATGTTTAAATTCTTGTCTTGGAATTCTTGATTAATCGTGCATTATTTTATTAATAATACATGGCTGTCTGGGATACTTGCTTCTGATTGGTTTGTTGTGACATTCCAAGGTATGTTAAGTTAGGGATAAAGTAGATCCAGGAGGTTGATATCGCAGAATAAAGCCTGACAGGTTTATGTTTGGTGCCATCTAGTGTCTGAATAATGCGCAGGTTAGTGTATACTCCATCAGCTGTTTTAGTCTCTGTCAGCTTTGTGTTTTCGACTGTTTGTCTCCATCTAGTGTCTGAATAATGCACAGGTAAGTGTATACTCCATCAGCTGTTTCTGTCAGCTTTGTGTTATCGACTGTTTGGCGCCATCTAGTGTCTGAATAATGCGCAGGTTAGTGTATACTCCATCAGCTGTTTTAGTCTCTGTCAGCTTTGTGTTTTCGACTGTTTGGCGCCATCTAGTGTCTGAATAATGCACAGGTTAGTGTATACTCCATCAGCTGTTTTAGTGGCTGTCAGCTTTTTGTTTTTGACTGTTTGTCTCCATCTAGTGTCTGAATAATGCACAGGTTAGTGTATACTCCATCAGCTGTTTTAGTGGCTGTCAGCTTTGTGTTTTTGACTGTTTGTCTCCATCTAGTGTCTGAATAATGCACAGGTTAGTGTATACTCCATCAGCTGTTTCTGTCAGCTTTGTGTTATCGACTGTTTGGCGCCATCTAGTGTCTGAATAACGCGCAGGTTAGTGTATACTCCATCAGCTGTTTTAGTTTCTGTCAGCTTTGTGTTTTTGACTGTTTGTCTCCATCTAGTGTCTGAATAATGCACAGGTTAGTGTATACTCCATCAGCTGTTTCTGTCAGCTTTGTGTTTTCGACTGTTTGGCGCCATCTAGTGTCTGAATAATGCACAGGTTAGTGTATACTCCATTAGCTGTTTTAGTGTCTGTCAGCTTTGTGTTTTTGATTGTTTGTCTCCATCTAGTGTCTGTATAATGCGCAGGTTAGTGTATACTCCATCAGCTGTTTTAGTCTCTGTCAGCTTTGTGTTTTCGACTGTTTGGCGCCATCTTGTGTCTGAATAACGCGCAGGTTAGTGTATACTCCATCAGCTGTTTTAGTTTCTGTCAGCTTTGTGTTTTTGACTGTTTGTCTCCATCTAGTGTCTGAATAATGCACAGGTTAGTGTATACTCCATCAGCTGTTTTAGTGGCTGTCAGCTTTGTGTTTTTGACTGTTTGTCTCTGTAGCAAAGCTCGTTATTGAGGGAAGAAGAAGACAGGGTCGGCGATTCAGGTAAACAGTAAAGTTTTATTTTTTTAAATGAGTGCACAACACTCGTCGTATGTGTGTGTGCTCTCTCCCTCTTCTCCCGGCTGCTCCTTCTGTTCTCCTTAAGAAGGTTGTCTCTCCGGCCCAATCACTAGAATAAACAGGTGTTATTTATTATTTCTGATTGGCCTGCTGATTAGCCGCCGGGCTCCAAGCCTGCTCTCCCCCCTCATTGGGTGTTCGATCATGCTTACCTCTCCACATACCCCCACCGCCCGCCTCAGGCCGGGGAGCCGTCCGGCCTGCAGCCCTCCCCCCCCCCGCCCTGGAGAGGAAGTCGGCCACAGCCATCTGCGCCCCCGGCCTGTGGACCACCTTGAATTTAAAAGGCTGTAACGCTAGATACCAACGGGTGATCCGCGCGTTGGTATCCTTCATGCGGTGAAGCCACTGGAGAGGAGCATGATCTGAACAGAGGACGAATTCCCTGCCCAGGAGGTAATAGCGAAGAGTGAGAACGGCCCACCTGATCGCCAGGCACTCCTTCTCTATGGTGCTGTACTTAGCCTCACTCTTACTGAGTTTTCGGCTAATGTACAGCACCGGCCGTTCCACTCCTGCCACCTCCTGGGAGAGAACCGCCCCCAGACCCCGATCGGATGCATCCGTCTGTAACAGAAAGGGGAGAGCAAAATCAGGAGCGTGCAATAGTGGCCCCCCGCAAAGTATAGATTTTACCTTTGAGAAGGCCTGTTGACACTGCTCCGACCATTGGACGGTATCTGGTCCCTCCTTTTTAGTGAGATCAGTCAATGAGCTGACGAGGGCCGAATAATTAGGGACAAAACGCCTATAGTATCCCGCCAGCCCCAAAAACTGTCTCACCTCCTTCTTGGTCTTAGGTCTCGGACAGGTGGCAATAGCTGCAGTCTTATCAATTTGGGGCTGCACCTGCCCGTGGCCTAAGTGGAAGCCCAGATACCTTACTTCCACTCGCCCAATTGCGCACTTCCGTGGGTTAGCCGTGAGCCCGGCCCGTCTCAGCGCCGACAATACTGCCCTCAGGTGTTGCATATGCCGCTGCCAGTCATTACTGTAAATGATGATGTCATCTAAATAAGCAGCGGCATATGCCACGTGAGGGCCGAGTATTTTATCCATCAGACGCTGAAACGTTGCCGGTGCCCCGAACAGCCCGAACGGAAGTGTCACGAATTGGTGTAATCCAAACGGCGTTGTGAAAGCCGTTTTTTCGCGGGATATTGGAGTCAAGGGGATCTGCCAATAGCCCTTCGTTAAATCCAAAGTCGAGTAAAATCGAGCAGCACCTAACCGGTCGAGCAACTCGTCAATACGCGGCATTGGATAGGCGTCGAATTTTGACACCGCATTTACCTTGCGATAATCCACACAGAACCGGACCGAGCCGTCAGTCTTGGGTACCAAGACAATCGGGCTGGCCCAGTCGCTGTGGGACTCTTCTACTACTCCCATTTTCAACATATTACTCAATTCTTCCTGAATCACTTTTTTCTTGTGTTCAGGTAGGCGATACGGCCGGGTCCTAACGACCACGCCCGGTTCGGTCTCGATATGGTGCTGAATCAGGTTAGTACGACCGGGCAGGGGTGAGAACACATCAGAGAATTCACGTTGGAGGTGCCGGATATCGAGGAGCTGGCTCGCTGAGAGATGATCCCCTCCGGTGACCAGAGCGCCCGGCCGTTCCCGGCCGGGGCTCTCTGGCCCCAGGTCATCCTCGTTAGTAACGAGCGTAGCCAGCGCCACTTCCTCCGGCTCCCTCCACTGCTTCAGCAGATTAATGTGATAAATCTGACGTGAACCAGCCCTGTCCGAACGAACAACCTCGTAATCGAGATCACCGACTCGTCGTGTGACCACAAACGGCCCTTGCCACTTGGCGAGTAATTTAGAGCTGGAAGTGGGTAGTAGTACAAGGACTTTATCTCCCTGTGCAAATTTACGTAGTTTAGTGCCCTTGTCATATCGCCGGCGTTGGTCATCCTGAGCCTTAAGCAAATTCTCCGTAGAGAGCCGCCCCAGTGTGTGGAGTTTTGCTCTAAGGTCCAGAATATACTGAATTTCATTTTTACTATTAGAAGGCTCGTCCTCCCAAGCCTCTCTAATGACATCCAAAACCCCTCTGGGCTGTCTGCCATAGAGAAGCTCGAAGGGGGAAAACCCCGTGGAGGCTTGGGGAACCTCCCGCACAGCAAATAACAAGGGCTCTAACCACTTATCCCAATTTTTCGCGTCCTCGTGAACGAATTTACGGATCATTGATTTAAGCGTGCGATTAAACCTTTCCACCAGCCCGTCTGTTTGTGGGTGATAGACGCTGGTGCGAATGGATTTAATGCCCAATAATCCATAAAGTTCGCGCATGGTGCGTGACATGAACGCGGTGCCTTGATCAGTGAGAATCTCCTTGGGGATTCCCACTCGGGAGATTATACGAAACAGAGCTTCCGCAACACTCTTTGCGGAGATGTTACGGAGCGCTACTGCTTCCGGGTAGCGGGTTGCATAATCCACTAGGACTAGTGCAAACCGGTGCCCGCGTGCGGATCGCTCTAATGGCCCGATGAGATCCATACCAATTCTCTCGAAGGGCATCTCCATAATTGGTAACGGGCGCAAAGGCGCTTTTGGGGTGGCCGGTGGATTTACCAGCTGACATTCACGGCACGCAGCGCACCATCTGCTAACATCCCCGTGAATGCCCGGCCAAAAGAATCGGGTCATGAGGCGATTTAATGTGGCCGCCTGACCTAAATGTCCAGCCATAGGATTAGCATGAGCCGCCTGGAAAAGCATTTCCCGACGGCACTTTGGTACTAATAATTGGGTAGTATCTTCTTTTGTCTGAGCGTCTTGGGTCACCCGATACACCCTGTCATTAATGATCGCAAAATATGGATAGGAGAGGGGCCGGTCAGGCTGGAGGTTTTCCCCATCTATCACCTGCACTCTTTCGAGTGCATGTCTTAGCGTGTCGTCACGAGACTGCTCCAGGGGAAAGTCTTTACACCGGGAAATTCCCAGCCCTTCCCCTGAGACAGCGCGTGACGTCACCGCTTGGGATTCCCCCAGCTGAGCGACACACCCCCTACCCGGCGATTTCGTCTTCCAAGACACACCCGCACATAAGACCCCTAATAATCTATTAAATCCAGGCCAATTGGTTCCCAGAATTAGCGGGTGTTTGAGGTGCGGGTTAACTGCTACCTCAACGCTATGCTTTTTACCCCGGAATTGAATGTCTATCGCCGTTAGCGGGTAGTGAATTACATCCCCGTGCACACACCTTACCCTTACTGTGCGGCTCGTATCCAATGCCGGGTCTTGAAGCAGGCTTTGGTGGATGGAGGTTTGGTTGCACCCCGAATCCACCAAAGCTTGATATGTACCCCCTTTTATACTCACTGGTATCCGGTATAGCCCGTCGCGACCGGGGGCGACGATTGGCGTGGCGGGGACCCGAATCAGCGCACTCACCTCCTTCATGGAGCAGATTTGTGGTGTGCTATTCTCGCCCCCGCGGCGCCAATGCATCGGCCCAGCCCTTCTCACTATACCCCCAGGGCCAGCAAGACCAACTGATTGAACCGGAGAGAGACCTGGCGCTGTCTGGGGAACCGCCAGGGGTCGTGGCTCCACCCCGCCGTCCGGATATGGACCCGCCCCTCTTGGGACGTTCGGCCGATCCGCCTCTGTGCACCGCCATCTGGGTGCTGGTGTGGGCGGTCCCAGCAGTCTGGGCCTGGGAACAGGAGGAGAGAGAGGGAGAGGGGGAGAAGAGAGAGAGGTTATTTCGCCGACCCTGGACCTCGCCACCAGGTGATCCTCCGCCAGCCGGATGGCCGTGTCCAGATCCTCTGGCCGGTGGCACTGGACCCACTCCGATGTTCGGGAGGGGAGGCGGGTGATGAATTGCTCCAGCACCACGGCATCCACCAGCTGGTCGGTGGTCCGGCCATCCTTCACCAGCCATCTGCGGCAGGCGTCACGGAGCTGCTGAGCGAACACGAAGGGCCGGCCACTGGCAGTCAGCTCCATGGAGCGGAAGAGCTGACGCTGCTCTTCCGGATTGCGGCCGGCCCGCTGGAGAACGGCTCGCTTCAGGTGAGCGTACTCCAGGAGATTCTGGGCCGGTAACTGCTGCACGGCAATTTGGGCTTCGCCTGACAGCAGGGGGATAACTCTCACCGGCCACTCGGCCCGCGGCCAGCCACACGCCTCCGCCAACCTCTCGAAGAGGTTCAGGAACACTTCCGGGTCGTCCTCCGGTGCCATCTTCTGTAGCGAGATGGGAGGGTGGGCGGCAGATGTCGGAGCGGGCCGGATCTCCTGGGCCAGCAGACTCCGGATTAGCTCGCGGTCCTCCCGCTGGGCCTCTACGAGGACTTGGAAGCGTCTTTCCAGATTTGCTCTCAGGTCCCTCAGCGCATGGTGTTGTTGTTGGTGGAGGGCCGCGAGCGCCTGGATGACTTCCGCACATGGACTGGCAGACGGAGTAACCATTCTGGCAGCAAAGTTTCTTCTTCTTCCCGGGTTTCGGCACCACTGTAGCAAAGCTCGTTATTGAGGGAAGAAGAAGACAGGGTCGGCGATTCAGGTAAACAGTAAAGTTTTATTTTTTTAAATGAGTGCACAACACTCGTCGTATGTGTGTGTGCTCTCTCCCTCTTCTCCCGGCTGCTCCTTCTGTTCTCCTTAAGAAGGTTGTCTCTCCGGCCCAATCACTAGAATAAACAGGTGTTATTTATTATTTCTGATTGGCCTGCTGATTAGCCGCCGGGCTCCAAGCCTGCTCTCCCCCCTCATTGGGTGTTCGATCATGCTTACCTCTCCACAGTCTCCATCTAGTGTCTGAACAATGTGCAGGTTAGTGTATACTCCATCAGCTGTTTCTGTCAGCTTTGTGTTTTCGACTGTTTGGCGCCATCTAGTGTCTAAATAATGCACAGGTTAGTGTATACTCCATCAGCTGTTTCTGTCAGCTTTGTGTTTTCGACTGTTTGGCGCCATCTAGTGTCTGAATAACGCGCAGGTTAGTGTATACTCCATCAGCTGTTTTAGTTTCTGTCACCTTTGTGTTTTTGACTGTTTGGCGCCATCTTGTGTCTGAATAAAGCACAGGTTAGTGTATACTCCATCAGCTGTTTTAGTCTCTGTCAGCTTTGTGTTTTTGACTGTTTGGTGCCATCTAGTGTCTGAATAATGTGCAGGTTAGTGTATACTCCATCAGCTGTTTTAGTGTCTGTCAGATTTGCATTTAATTTAAGAATTAATAAACTATTAGGGCTTGGAACAATGTTTTGTGTTTTATTTTTATTGTTTTTCACAAACACCTCTGTAATAAGCACAATAAAGGTGGTTGTTTTTGTAGAATAAACCGCTTCACATTGGGCTGCTGATAAACCTGTGTGGCTTTATTCTGCGATAACAACCTCCTAGATCTATTTTATCTGTAATTTAACATAACTTGGATTGCTGCGACCAATCAGAATCAAGTATTCTAGAGGGCCAGGATGTATACCTTACTTAAGATGTTTTTAATGAATTGTTTCAGGCACTTGATGATCAGGAGGCCAATCAGGATCTGGCAGAGGAGCTGGCGGACTCCTCAGGTGAACATCTGATAGTGTTTATCATTGTGTATGGGCATGGGTGTGGTCAGCTCATCGCTGTGATTATGTGTGTATGTAGAAGAGGAAGAGGAAGACGAGCCCGAGGTGCCTTCAGGACTGCGGGCACAGAGACTGTCAGAGCTGAGCCTCAGAGAAAAGATGCCACCCATTCCAGACGGCAGCTCCTTCTTCATCCTGAGCAACTCCAACCCGTAAGTCACACAAACAGCACTTTGAGAGTTTTGCGAAGTGCTTTGAAATGTGCATTTTTTATTCAATGTTTGATGTAATCTCAACTGAAACATGAAGAGAGGGCAGGGCATAGAGTAGCTCCTCCCCTTTAAAAAAAACAGCCAATAGTGTTTTGGTTTCTCACAGCTGTGCCAGTCAGGGTGGTTGAGCTCAAACGCATCAAGTTAAATGAAAATGAGAAGGAGGGGGCGGGGCATGTCAGATACTAGAGAGCATTTGATTGGTCAGAGGATTTGATGAGAAACTAAAGTATGAAGTACTGAAGAAAAAAAATCAGTGATCCATTTAAGCGAAAGTGACAAACTACAAGCTTTGTATGTTTATATCAGGTTAAAATGTGAATTAAATGTGAATTTTGTTGCTGTATTTGGAGCATACTAGATTATAGACATCCTTAAGACTAATATACTGATACTAACATCCAAAAAAACATGATTTTAATTTCACTGGACCTATAAAGAGACTCTATTACTCCTCTGTATAGAGGGTTTGCACATGATTTAGACAGTTACTGTTAATGATATCCAAAACTAATATTGCTTAAAGGGGCTAATAATATTAACCTTAAATGGCTTTAAAACAATTAAAAACTGCTTTTATTCTAGCCGAAATAAAACAAATAAGACTTTCTCCAGAAGAAAAAATATTATAGGAAATACTGTGAAAAATTCCTGAATCTGTTCAACATCATTTGGGAAATATTTGAGAGAGAAAGAAAAATTCACAGGAGGGTGAACTGTTTATCTGTATATATCTATGGAGCCAGTGTTAGCTCTATTCATGTTTGTGTGTGTGTGTGTGTGTGTGTGTGTGTGTTTGCCACAGAATCCGTGTGTTGTGCTATCGGCTCATCAACCATCAGATCTTCACCAACCTCATCCTCATCTTCATCATGCTGAGCTCCGTCTCGCTGGCGGCCGAAGACCCCATCCGAAACTTCTCTGCCCGAAACATCGTAAGACAAACCAGAAACAAACAAAACAACACCTCATGTTCACTGTAATAGCGTACAATACACTCACACAGGGGCAAAACTGAGCCTTTTCACAAGCCTGTTATGACTTTGGTTTAGTCCCTCAGGGGTCCCCACAGTGGAATGAACCGCCAATTATTCCAGCATATGTTTTATGCACCGGGACTGTGATGTGATTGCCTACACTGTGTTTCTTGTCGTGTGTCTCTCTGCAGGTTCTGGGTTATTTCGATTATGCCTTCACCGCTATTTTCACAGTGGAGATCTTGGTGAAGGTAAAAATAGATGTCTTATTAATTAATTAATTTTCCACACTACTCAAACACGATTATAATGACATCCTATTATACTCAATAGTGTCTTTGTTATTGAGATTGAAGGGAACTTACAGATCCTATTCAGTTTTTACTTGTTATTTTACAGTGTGTTTCATTTTTTACATGTTTCGTCCTGTAATTGTTTTTGTGTTGATCAGATGACGGCGTTCGGCGCTTTCCTACATAAAGGCGCTTTCTGCCGGAGTTACTTCAATCTGCTGGATCTGCTGGTGGTGGGAGTCTCTCTGGTGTCCTTCGGCATTCAGTGAGTTTGCGTTATTAAATCCGGTGTGTTTGGAGTGTGTATTGATGAGTGTGTATTTTTTTTTTCTGCAGGTCGTCTGCTATTTCAGTGGTGAAGATCTTGAGGATTCTGCGGGTTCTTCGTCCGCTGAGAGCCATAAACAGAGCCAAAGGACTGAAGGTCAGACACTTTCTCTCTCTTTTTTTAATATATTTATTTATTTATTTGTTTATTATGCAAAGAGATACACAGATTACATGACAGTGATGAAAGAGAGAAAAATAACAGAAAAAAAACATCATTTTATTTTATTATTCTAAATATTTTTTAATATTTTTTTTATTATTTTAATTTTCTTCTGGGGAAAGTCTTATTTTTTATTTTGGCTAGAATAAAAGCAGTTCTTAATGCTTTTAAAGCCATTTTAAGGTCAATATTAGCCCCTTTCAGCAATATTAGTTTTGGATTGTCTCCAGAACAAACCACTGTTATACAATGACTTGCCTAATTACCCTAACTTTACCCTAATTACCCTAGTTAAGCCTTTAAATGTCACTTTAAGCTGAATACTAGTGTCTTGAAGAATATCTAGTCTAATATTATTTACTGTCATCATGACAAAGAGAAAAGACATCAGTTATTAGAGATGAGTTAGTAAAACTATTATGATTACAAATGTGTCTGTCTCTCTCTGAAATTGGGGGAAAATATACAAGAGATGTTATATAATAATATATAACAATATATGAAAATATATAATAATAATATTGAAGGAATAATAATACCTAAAGAGAGAACAAAACCAATCAGTGGTGGAGAATAAGGTTGTTGATCCATAATAACCTTAATACTGGTAATACTGTAACTGGTAACATCAGTAATAGTACTGATAGTAATAATGACAGTACATATATATATATATATATAATAATAGCAATAATAGCACAGCACTTTTAGTCATTTATGTAGGTCTGTGTGAACGATTTTGAGTTAGGACGTGGTGTAACATGACTTATAATCTGCTTTAATTGTGGAACTGAGAATAAAAGCCCTGTTGTTTTGTTTTGTGGTGTCTCAGCATGTGGTTCAGTGTGTGTTTGTGGCCATCCGGACGATCGGGAACATCATGATCGTCACCACACTCCTGCAGTTCATGTTCGCCTGCATCGGCGTGCAGCTCTTCAAGGTGCAGAGATGTTTACCTGGAGGCCAGATTTCAGATTTGTCAAACGTTTATCAAGCAGTTTTGTGTGACGTGCTGTGTGTGTGTGTGTGTGTGTGTGTGTGTTTCCTCAGGGGAAGTTTTACCGCTGCAGTGATGAAGCAAAGTCAACGCCAGAGGACTGCAAGTGAGTGAGAGTGTGTGTGTGTGTGCTTGCATTTGTGTCTGTCTGTGTGTGTTTGTGCTTGCGTTTGGGTGTATGTGTGTGTTTGATGATGTTGTTGTGTCTGCAGAGGGACGTATATCGTGTACAGCATGGGTGAGACGGCATTTCCTCAGATGCGCGAGCGGCTCTGGTTCAACAGTGACTTTAACTTTGATAATGTTCTGATGGCCATGATGGCGCTCTTCACCGTCTCCACCTTTGAGGGATGGCCGGCGTAAGACCATCACACACACACACACACACACACACGCACACACACACACACACACACACACACACACACACACACACACACATAATTTACTATATTTAATCCTTTATTTCTGTGGTTGATCTTCTGTTTTTGTTACAGATCAAATAGCGCAGGCACAGAGCTTGTGATGTCAATAAAGCAGTGATTTGGCTAATTGCGTCTGTTTTTCAGGCTGCTGTACAAGGCCATCGACTCCAGCAAGGAGAACATGGGCCCCATTTACAACTACCGCGTGGAGATCTCCATCTTCTTCATCATCTACATCATCATCATCGCCTTCTTCATGATGAACATCTTTGTGGGTTTCGTCATCGTCACCTTTCAGGAGCAGGGAGAGAAAGAGTACAAGAACTGTGAGCTGGACAAGAACCAGGTCTGAGCGTTCATGTTCTGATGCATTCATAGTTTAGTGTTTACAGCGAATACTGTCACTCTATTTAGACTCGATTGTTTTGGGGGTTTTACTTGCGTGTGATTTTTCTTCCCACCATTGGCTACATGCTGAAATAAGCTGGACATTTTTATAGATTTTTTTGATACTGTGTGTTTCTCTGCAGCGGCAGTGTGTTGAATACGCTCTGAAAGCGCGTCCGCTGAGGAGGTACATCCCCAAGAACCGATATCAGTACAAGTTCTGGTATGTGGTGAACTCTACAGGCTTCGAGTACATCATGTTTGTGCTGATCGTCCTCAACACGCTGTGTCTGGCCGTTCAGGTGAGAGAATCTGACATTCAGTTTATATATATATACACCGGCCACTTTATTAGGTACACCTTACTAGTACCAGGTTGGATCCGGTTTTGCCGTCAGAACTGCCGTAATCCTTCATGGCAGAGATTCAACAAGCTACTGGAAATATTCCTCAGAGATTTTGCTCCATATTGACATGATAGCATCACACAGTTGCTGCAGATTTGTCGGCTGCACATCCATGATGCCAATCTCCCGTTCCACCACATCCCAAAGGTGCTCTATTGGATTGAGCTCTGGTGACTGTGGAGGCCATTTGAGTACAGTGAACTCATTGTCATGTTCAAGAAACCAGTCTGAGATGATTGGTGCTTTATGACATGGTGCGTTATCCTGCTGGAAGTAGCCATCAGAAGTTGGAGACACTGTGCTCATAAAGGGATGGACATGGTCAGCAACAATACTCAGGTAGGCTGTGGCGTTGACACCATGCTCAATTGGTACTAATGGACCCAAAGTGTGCCAAGAAAATCTCCCCCACACCATTACACCACCACCACCAGCCTGAACCGCTGATACAAGGCAGGATGGATCCATGCTTTCATGTTGTTGAGGACAAACTCTGAGCCGAGCATCCGTATGTGTCAGCAGAAATGGAGACTCATCAGACCAGGCAACGTTTCTCCAATCTTCTCTTGTCCAGTTTTGGTGAGCCTGTGTGAATTGTAGCCTCAGCCTCAGACCCGGTGTGGTCTTCTGCTGCTGTAGCCCATCCGCCTCAAGGTTGGACGTGTTGTGTGTTCAGAGATGCTCTTCTGCAGACCTCGGTTGTAACGAGTGCTTATTTGAGTTACTGTTGCCTTTCTATCAGCTGGAACCAGTCTGGCCATTCTCCTCTGACCTCTGGCATCAACAAGTCATTTGCGCCCACAGAACTGCCGCTCACTGGATATTTCCTCTTAGTCGGACCATTCTCTGTAAACCCTAGAGATGGTTGTGCGTGAAAATTCCAGTAGATCAGCAGTTTCTGAAATACTCAGAGCAGCCCGTCTGGCAGCAACAACCGTGCCACGTTCAAAGTCTCTTAAATCCCCTTTCTTCCCCATTCTGATGCTCGCTTTGAACTGCAGCAGATCGTCTTGACCATGTCTACATGCCTACATGCAGTAAGCTGCTGCCATGTGATTGGCTGATTAGAAATTTGCATTAACAAGCAGTTGTACCTAATAAAGTGGCCGCTGAGTTTAATTATTAAGTAAACAAACTATGTGCATAACTGTAAAAGTTAAGTCAGTAGGTTTCCTAACATTTGAATTTTTAAGGAAATTCAACTTATTACTTTTGTCAACAGGTTTACTCAATTTTTTATAAGTTAATTAACTTCTTTTTTTATAGTGCAATAGGTGTGCAAATCTTAAAAGTAGGTACAGTTAATAGGTATTGTTGAAAGCAAAATGATAAGCCGTCCTGTAAAATTGTGGATCTTTTCAAATATTATTCTTTAGTTGTTTTCAAATAATATGTTTCTAGCATATTTTAACCTGTTGCTAACAAACAGTATAAGGTGATGAGTTTACTCTCTTTTTTAAGTAAAGTCAACTAATCTCTCTTTACATTGTATCTGTACATACTTTTAAGATTTGTACCATATTGCACTTAATTCTCTGTGTTATAAACAGCATTACGGCCAGTCGCATCTCTTCAACTATGCGATGGACGTTCTGAACATGGTCTTCACAGGTGTCTTCGCTGTGGAAATGATTCTCAAACTGGTTGCCTTCAAGCCGAAGGTATATTTATTTTGTGTATGTTGAGTATGAACGTGGGAGTGCTTGAAAACCCCGTCTCGTGATGATGTTTATTTAACCCTTCTGCTCTCCTGCGCTGAGCTCTGTCTGCATTCCTGCTCAGGGTTATTGTGTGGACCCCTGGAATGGGTTTGATGCTCTGGTGGTCATTGGCAGCGTAGTAGACATCATTCTGAGTCAGGTAGACCTCCGCCGCTCACCTGTCCTCTCTCTCACCTGCTCATCATCTGTGTGTAAATCACTGCTCGCTCCTCCTTCAGTGTGTGTGAATGTGTTACTCTTACTGCAGTGGGGAATATGCTGTCTTGTTGTCATGGTTAGCGAATCTAAAATCATAAAATGGCTCATGATGAAATAATCTCACAATAGCTGTCAAGAGCATGACATGTTTGCATGTCAAATCATCAACCTGTTTAAAGATATACAACATTATTTTCATGACACTTAAACACTACTACTTCTCATTACTCATCATATTGAGTAATTATTTTTTTTAAATCATGTTTTTCTTTTAAATTTACATATTTTTGTACTTGGATAACAGTTTTAATGCATCAAAGTCATGTCTTTTTTGTATCTACTAAGATATTAAGACATGCTAGCTACATGATAAACTATATTAGAAACTTTAAAACATGCTATGAAGATGTTAAAACCTCAACAGAGTGTTGAAACAGGCTAGTAATGTGTTAAACATGCTAGCTGGATGCTAATATTTACTAGAAACATGCAAGCTATATATTTAACCATCAACAATGTGTAAATCTAGTAATATTAAACATGCTAGCTGCATGCTAAAATATATTAAAAACTTTACATTCTAGCAATATGTTAAAACATGCTAATGTGCTAAGTATATTAGCTACATGCGAAAATCTGAGAGAAACTTTAAAACACGCTAGCTATGTTAAACATTAACAGCATGTTAATCTAGTGATGTTAAGCATGCTAGCTACATACTAAAATATATTAGAAAATATGAAACATGCTAGCATTGTTAAAACCTCAACAGTGTTGAAATTTGCTAATAATATGTTAAACCTGCTAGCTACATGCTAAAATGTTCTCGAACCTTTAAAGCAATCCAGCTATGTTAAAATGTCAACAGCATGTTAATTTAGTAATGTTAAACATGCTAGCCACAGGCTATAATATATTACAAACTTTAAAACATTCTAGCAATAAACATGAACAGAGTTGAAACATGCTGGTAATGTGCTAAATAGGTTAGCTACATGATAAAATATGTGAGAAACTTTAAAACATGCTACGAAGATGTTAAAACCTCCACAGAATGTTGAAACAGGCTAGTAATGTGTTAAACATGTTAGCTGCATACTAATATTTACTAGAAACATGCAAGCTATACGTTAAACCATCAACAATGTGTAAATCTAGTAATATTAAACATGCTAGCTGCATGCTAAATTATATTAACAACTTTACATTCTAGCAATATGTTAAAACATTAAGTGTTGAAACATGCTAATGTGCTAAATATGTTAGCTACATGCTAAAATATGAGTGAAACTTTAAAACACGCTAGCTATGATAAACATCAACAGCATGTTAATCTAGTGATGTTAAGCATGCTAGCTACATACTAAAATATATTAGAAAATATGAAACATGCTAGCATCATGTTAAAACCTCAACAGTGTTGAAATTTGCTAATAATATGTTAAACATGCTAACTACATGCTAAAATGTGCTAGAACCTTTAAAGCAATCCAGCTATGTTAAAATGTCATTAACATGTTAATTTAGTCATGTTAAACGTGCTAGCTACAGGCTATAATATATTACAAACTTTAAAACGCTCTAGCGATAAACATGAACAGTGTTAAACATGCTGGTAATGTGCTAAATAGGCTAGCTACATGATAAAATATGTGAGAAACTTTAAAACATGCTACGAAGATGTTAAAACCTCCACAGAGTGTTGAAACAGGCTAGTAATGTGTTAAACATGCTAGCTGCATGCTAATATTTACTAGAAACATGCAAGCTATATGTTAAACCATCAACAATGTGTAAATCTAGTAATATTAAACATGCTAGCTGCATGCTAAATTATATTAAAAACTTTACATTCTAGCAATATGTTATAACATTAAGTGTTGAAACATGCTAATGTTCTAAATATGTTAGCTACATGCTAAAATATGAGTGAAACTTTAAAACACGCTACCTATGATAAACATCAACAGCATGTTAATCTAGTGATGTTAAGTATGCTAGCTACATACTAAAATATATTAGAAAATATGAAACATGCTAGCATCATGTTAAAACCTCAACAGTGTTGAAATTTGCTAATAATATGTTAAACATGCTAACTACATGCTAAAATGTGCTAAAACCTTTAAAGCAATCTAGCTATATGTTAAAATGTCAACATGTTAATCTAATGTTAAACATGCTAGCTACAGGCTAAAATATATTACAAACTTTGAACTATTTTAGCAATATGTAAAACATGAACATGCTAGTAATGTGCTAAAAATGTTAGTTAGTTAAAATATGCAAGAAACTTTAAAACATGATAGCTATATGTTAAACTGTCAACATTGTGTAAATTTAGTAGTGTTAAACATGCTAGCTATATATTAAATATGCTAGGAACTTTAAAACATGCTAGTTAGATGTTAAACTGTCAAAAATGTGTACATTTAGTAGTGTTAAACATGGTAGCAACATGCTAAAATATGCTAGAAACTTCAAAACATGCTAGCTATATGCTAAACTGTCAACAATGTGTACATTTAATAGTGTTAAACATGCTAGCTATATGCTAAAATATGCTGGAAACTTTCAAATATGCTAGCTATATGTTAAACTGTCAAAAATGTGTAAATTTAGTAGTGTTGAACATGCTAGCAACATGCTAAAATATGCTAGAAACTTCAAAACATGCTAGCTATATGTTAAACTGTCAACAGTGTGTAAATTTAGTAGTGTTAAACATGTTAGCTACATGCTAAAATATGCTAGAAACTTTAAAACATGCTAGCTGTGTTAAACATCAACACTGGGTTAAACTAATGTTATACATGCTACAGTAGCTACAATCTAAAACATAAATAGTCTTGAAACATGCTGGTAATGTGTTAACAACATGCTAGCATGCTTATGTCTGTTAATGTAGGATTAATGCTTAATAAAGGATGAATTAACTATTTATTAATGATTTATAGCATGCAGCTCTAATAAAGTCTTACTGAATTGGCTGAAAAGTATATTTTCTACACTACTTTGTCATTGATTAGCTGTGGGTTTCTCAGACGCTGGACTAGTTAGCATTAATCTAGACAGTGAAATGATGGTTTTTGCTAGCTGTTAAGCAGAACGAGACAGACCCGGTGCTGGACTCTCTCTGTGTGTTGGGCTGCAGCATCATAACTGTGATTTTCTTCTGTCTTTTCTTCCCTGTTTCTGTCTGTTTCGATGTGTTTCTTCTGTGGTCTGTTCGCTGGTGTCCGCAGCACTATTTTGCTGATGCATGGAACACATTTGATGCCTTAATTGTTGTTGGTAGCATCGTTGACATTGCAATTACAGAAATCAATGTAAGTAAACGTGTGCTTCAAGCTCAGTCAACTGTGTTGTCTGTCTTTTTTATTGTCTAGATGTCAGAAAGTCAGTTATATGTGTGTGATTCTCACTAAAGGTGCCATTTTGTATATTTTACTGCTGATATATTAAATACTAGTCACATTGTGATTAATGCATCTTTGGAATATGCTGAAAATAATGTATAATTACAGAAATATCTGCAGACTTCCAGTTTCATTTAGTTAATTAAAAAATTGAAGAGAACTATGAGTTTTAAGGTTTATTATGTGTGACTTTTGACTATATTATGTTGGAACCCTTTTCAAAACAATAAAAACATGCAGAATTCAGGAACAATTGGTGCCCTTTTTTGAGAATTACCATAGTCATGGTAATATTAAAGATATGCTGTGTACTATATATATATAGTTGAACAATTCAGTTTAAGATAAAAGGATGTCTTTTTAAATTGTTTAATTTGTAAAACTGTGTCTTCGCATTGGACAATTTCTAGCCAGAATTAGTTTGAAATTATATCATAAGAAATTTATGGAAGTTTTTTCCCACCATGGAAAAAACCAAGAGTTCACATTTTTTATGGCTTTTTCATTTTTCTGGGTTTATATCTCACAATTTTCATTCATAAATGTGAAATGTAGACTTGCAGAGATGTGCTGTAAACTCTGAGTTCTGAAAAGGTCAAAATTAATGGATATAAATGCAGAATTTCTACTTGAATATCCTCCAAAAAGAAGCCAGAACAGTAAAAAGTCAGAATGTTCAATGAATAAAGCCAGAAATGTTACAATTTAACCAGAATTGTTAAAAAAGTCTAAAATGTTAAAGGAAAAAGCCAGATTTGTTGAAAAAAGTTGTTTAAAGAAATGAAGTCAGAAATGATCAATGAAAAAAGTCAGAATTGTTTATTGAAAAAAGCAAAAAAAATTTCAAAGAAAAAGTCCAAATTATTTTAAAAAGTCAAAATTGTAAAAATATAAAATTAAATAAAAATTGCTTAAAGAGAAAAGTCAAAACGATAAAAAAATCAAAAATTTTCAAAGTGAAAATCCAGAATTGTTCATTTAAAAAAGCTAAACTCGTTTAAAAAACGAACTCAAAATTGATTAAAAAAGCCAAAGTTGTTTAAAAACCGAACTCAAAATTGATTAAAAAAGCTAAAGTCGTTTAAAAAACTAATTCAAAATTGATTAAAAAAGCCAAACTCGTTTAAAAAACAAACTCAAAATTGATTAAAAAAGCTAAACTCGTTTAAAAAACGAACTCAAAATTGATTAAAAAAGCCAACTCGTTTAAAAAACGAACTCAAAATTGATTAAAAAAGCTAAACTCGTTTAAAAAACGAACTCACAATTGATTAAAAAAGACAACTCGTTTAAAAAACGAACTCACAATTGATTAAAAAAGACAACTCGTTTAAAAACGAACTCAAAATTGATTAAAAAAGCCAAAGTCGTTTAAAAAAACGAACTCAAAATTGATAAAAAAAGCCAAAGTCGTTTAAAAAAACGAACTCAAAATTGATTAAAAAAGCCAAAGTCGTTTAAAAAAACGAACTCAAAATTGATAAAAAAAGCCAAAGTCGTTTAAAAAAACGAACTCAAAATTAATTAAAAAAGCCAAAGTCGAATTCAAAATTGATCAAATTGATCTAAATTGTGAGATGTGCTTTAAACTTACAAAGTTCTGAAAAGGTCAGAATTAATGCATGAAAATGCAGAATTTCAACAAAAAAGGGTACCACTTTATTTTGATGGTCCATCTGAGTATTAGTAGACTGTCTGTTTAATATCTGCTGATGCTACTCCTTCAACAGACATTTAACTGACTGTAAGAAACTTTGCAAGTACATGTCAACTTACACTAACCCCAACCCAACAGTCTACTGATAATCTAATGAGGATTAGTCAGCATGTAGATACAATGTGACTTAATTCATCAAACGGACCATCAAAATAAAGTGAGACCCAAAAAAGTCATTTATGAATTTGGAATTCCTCCCAAAAAAGAAGGCAGAATTGCAGGAAATAAATGCAGAACTCAGTCCCAAAGTAACTCATAATTTAACGAAAAACTGTGGGAATTGTGAGATTTAAACTCCATGAAATAAAATAAGTGTTTGCTCTTTTGATTCTAATAAATATCTCGCCTTGATTGTTTCATTGGGGGTTTAATTGAGTCCTGATTTAGCTGTATTCATCAGTAATGATGTGAGTGTGAGTTTAATGCACATCCTCTGATCTGTTGAAGCCCTCAGGATCTGCTGTATGTGAAGTATAGTCAGGGGTAAGAGCCTGTAAGAGAATGATCTGCTTATGTTTATGATCAAACCATAAACAGCCTTTATTATTTGAGAATGTGACACCTGCAGTGCATGACAAACTCTGCATGAAACTCACCCTTGGATCAAGCAGAACGCCACACTGCAAAAATTATTAAAACAGGATTCAATTACTCAGAGTCTTGTTTCTAGTCCAAATATCTAAAGATTGTTAGCATTTTCTAGACGAGGTTAAAATATTGTCTTGTTTTCAGAAATATTGAGTCAAAATTAAATGAGTTCTTCCTTAAAAAATCTTGGTTTTGGTTTAAAATAATAAGAATATTTTACTTTGGCAGATTATTTTGGTTATTTTAAGGAAAAAACCCACTTAATTTTGACTTAATATTTCTAAAAATAAATCAGTATTTTTTTAGTTGTCAAGAAAATGCTTTTTTAATTAGAATTGCTTATATATTTGGATTAAAAACGAGATGAAAACTGTAAAAAATGTTACAGTCAAACACACAGTCCTGTTCACACAATACTTAATTATTACAACCTTATTGCAAAGTGTTACCAGTTTTCTTTAAAATAAGCCAGTGCATAAATATTAGTGGTGTAACGGATCACAACCTATGGTTTGGAACACACATGACCCGCGGATTAATACATTTTTTATTTATTTGAAGATTAATCCTAAATTTGTAATGATGGCAGAGAGATCGCCTCTTGTGTCATTCAAATCACATGTACTGTATGAAAGCATGTAGTATTTCCTGTAAAATATTATGATGACAGAAGAAGTTGTGGTGGGTTATTGGGGATGTGGTGGGTTTCTAAGGTTATTAAAGGTGTTTTCTGTCACGACTTGTTTAGCTGCATTAATGCATTCAGTGTACGCTGTAGGATTAATCATTAAAAGATCGGGATCTCAACACCCACACAACATACAATATAAATGATGGTGATTTGCATATGTTTAATAATCCTTCCAATCGCTGCACTCAAATCTGTGATTGAAAAACACAAAGATCAAGAAAGAGCTTGAGTCTTTAGTGTATTGAGTTAGTTACAAACAGTCAAATAACACAGCAGTACTGAGAGAACAGTGTATAGTTTAGATATAATCACTGATGTTTATGGTAAAGATTAAAATCACCCTCATATGCGTTTAACAACGCTCAAAAATGAAAGTTGTAGGCAGCAGTTACATTATTTAACCAATAGGTGGCGACAACCAGCCATCAAAAATACACCACTGAATAATTCCTCAACAATGATCATCTAACAATGAAGATTTATGAGTGAAAACTGAATCATTTACTGATAATGAGACTAAAAGTAAATATGGGTTGTACAAATGATAATGTAATGTAATATAATGTATACATTTAGCATTATTAGCAAAAGCAGTAGTAACAGTGAGTTTTTCAAAGAACTAAATATTTTACTATTTATTTATTTACTTATTTAATATTATATTTTTATTTTCTTAAAGCAACACAGAGCAATACAAAAAGTAACAACAATTATAAAGACAAAAAAAGAAAAAGAAAACAAAAAAAAGGACAAAAGACAGAAACAAAGATTTTAAAACAATTCTTACATCAGTTCCTCCAGTATTATACACGAGTCTACAGTTTATTTTTATTCAGCTGATTATTTCTTTATTTTATCTTTATAAAATTACAGCTTCTAAGTTCTGTTTGATAAAACCACAAGTGTCTCGCAGTGCTGTTTCTGTAATGAATGGACAGCAAATGACATTTGTCTAAAACACCATAATGTGATCCGAACCGTGAGATTTCTGATCCGTCACACCCTTTTTCACTGCAAAAAAAACCTTCTCTTAATTAGTTTTCAACCCAGGCTCATTCTGAGAACGTAGTCCCGGAGACGTTTCAGGAGACCGCGAAATATGTCCCGGGAGGTACGTATTTTTGCAGTTTTTGTTTTCGCGAGTCCGCGAGAGGCCGCTGTGCGCGCTTTTTCCCGCGCCGTTCTTGCGTAAACCCGCTAGAGGCCGCTGTCGAACGACCTTCCACCTGTCTGCCTGGATGACAGAATGATTGACTGTACGACCGGCCAATCGGCTGACCCACCCTCCTCCGTCCCTAAACCCAACCAACAACGATTCACAAAAGCCGTCTAGAAAAAGAAAAGCCCTCGTCTGATTTTTACCACGTTTTCGGATTTTGTCCACATTCTCACCCAAGAATCAACTTGTTCGCTTCATTTTTTGGATTTTGTTTTTGTTTTCTTACCTGATTTCTGGAACCGCTCTTCCCCGGACTCGAACCCGGTCGTCATCGTCGTCGTGGTCAGCCCCTCTCTGCGCCTCGAGTCCGCCAGAGTACACGAAGAGCTAACCGGACAAACTGGTTGCAGCGGGAAAGCCCTCCACACGGAGGCGCCCTGCAGCGTTCGCTTAAAAAAATGAAATGCAGCCGTACGTACCCCTGGCTACGCATTTCGCAGTCTCCAGAAACGTCCACAGGACTACGTTCTCAGAATGAGCCTGGGTTGTTAGTTTTAGTCTTGTTTCTGGTACAAATATCGAATAACTTTTAATTCGAATGAGGCATTTTCTAGACAAGCACTAAATATTGTGTTGTTTTCAGAAATGAGTCAAAATGAAGTGTTTTTCCTTAAAACAAGCAAAATAATTACTAATCGGGTGAGAAAAATCATCTTGTTTTTCCATTTAAATAAGATTACCTTACCATATTGCCAGATTATTTTGCTTGCTTATTCTTCATTTTGACTCATCATTTCTGAAAACAAAACAATATTCAGTACTTATCTAGAAAATGCTTCTTGATATGAGAATTTTTAGATATTTGGACTAGAAACAAGACAAAAACTATAAGTAAGAAAAGCAGTGCACTTACCACACTTGCAGAACTTTTAGACATTCAGACTAGAAACGAGACAAGAACAGTGCAGACGAGTGGAACACACGGTGCTGTTCCCACAATACTCACACTGCACCATGTGTGACACACGGATGCACAATATAACGCATTAACATGAACTGTTTTTCCCAGAACACTGAGGACAGTGCGAGAATCTCCATCACGTTCTTCCGGCTGTTTCGGGTCATGCGTTTAGTGAAGCTGCTGAGCCGAGGAGAAGGCATCCGCACGCTCCTCTGGACATTCATCAAGTCTTTTCAGGTACATTACATGCATTATACTGTCCTGCTATATATTAAAAACACTTGATACTGCTTTTTATTAATGAAAGCATGATAAAACCACAGCTGAAGATCAGAAATGCCATATGAACTAGTCATGGACCTGTATAAGATCACAGTACTGCTCTAATATAGGGGCGGTACGGTGCCTCAATGGCTAGCACTGTTGTCTCACAACAAGAAGGACACTGGTTCGAGTCCTGGCATGCCCTCCAGGTCCTCCGGGTGTTCCGGTTTCCCCCACAGTCCAAACACACGCGCTATAGGGGAATTGATGAACTAAATTGGCCGTAGTGTATGAGTGTGTATGGGTGTTTTCCATTACTGGGTTGCGGCTGGAAGGGCATCCACTGTGTAATACATATGCTGGAATAGTTGGCGGTTCATTCCGCTGTGGTGACCCCTCATAAATAAGGGACTAAGTGTGTGTGTGTGATGTTTGAGCTGACGTCAGGGCTGTGTTTTTCTATGTCAGGCTCTGCCGTATGTGGCTCTGCTCATCGCCATGCTCTTCTTCATCTACGCTGTCATTGGAATGCAGGTAAATATTGTAAAAACCGCTGCAGTTTTACAGGAACGCCGCTGTGAATTATGATGACCGTTTTTTATTTGTTATTGTAGGTATTCGGGAAGATTGCTATGGTGGATGGAACCAGTATTAATCGCAATAATAATTTCCAGACCTTTCCTCAAGCTGTGCTCCTGCTGTTCAGGTGTGTTCAGGACAATATCATAATGATCAGTCAGTTTTGATTCAGTGAGTTTCACTGGCATGACAGAAATCTATATTCTTATTTGATAAACCCTCGTGTCCTGTTGGGTCCTTTTCATCCATTCTGGGCTGATTTTGAGGCATAATTTGACCACAACTTTCTCTCTGTTTCAGCAAATGTGATGATATTTTGCTGACAAATCTCATTTTGACACATATTCTGGGAAAATGCTTTAAAAATTCTCAATGCTTCAACAATGCACTCAGATTGACTTCCCTTTGGTTATGTTAAGGGCTGTTTTGCCCCATTGACTTCCATTATAACCACATTTTTTGATTGCAAAGCCATGCCAGTTTATAATCACGCATTCTTGATTCTTGCTGGTTTTCCCTGTTAGGAAGAGGGACAGTGTATAATTTTTACTGTTAATCATCAGTTACAGTGCAAAAAAAGTTTAGTTTTACTCCATATAAAAGCCAGAAACTCTTTATCACAGGCATATCTAAAGGGTTAATGCTGACAACAGATGATCAACAGTAGAAATGACCCATTTTACCTCTTAATCCCAACATTGAAAACCAGCAACAATCAAGAATGCATGATTACATGCTGTCATGGCTTTGCAATCAATAAATGTGATTATAATGGAAGTCAATGCAGTGAAAATTGGATTCAAGACTGTTGTTTATTATCTATTATTAGCTGCATTTGGCCACACAATAATATTTGTGATAATAATAATAATAATAACTGTTATAACAATAATAATAAGAAGAATTTCGCTTGTATGTATTTTACAGTGTGACTAGTTTTTGCATCTCTTGGTTAATATTGGGTTCATTCATAACAAGAGGTCAAATAAAAAATGAATTGGTAACACTTTAGAACAGGGCTATTCAATTGGGGCCAATGGGCCGAACCTGGCCCCTGAGGCAATTTGTTCCGGCCCTCCAAATAGTATGACCAAGACATCAAAAATAAATTTAGTTCAGTCCATAAACGGCCGCTATAGTTATGAAGTGACGTGCGTCTGTTCAATACAGCATAAGCTGCAGATGCCCAGAGCGCAGTCACCAAAGTGAGTGGCGCGACAGCCGAAAACATTTGGATGTGTTTGTAGGAAAGGCATTGATATCGTCAATAGGGATGCAACGATATAAGCCGATTTCACTATGAACTGCGCTTTAATTCGTCACAGTTAATTAATCGTAAAGGCTTCTAAGCCGCATTTCTGTTGCACGGAACAAAACGAAACTGCTACAATTAAATGAAGTTATGCCAAGTTGCCAACTGAGCGCTAGTTTAAAGTTCCGAGTATGTACACCGAGGCTAATACGCAGTTTCAAAATACAATATATTAACATTTTAATGTAGAAAAAGCCAACGTGGGTGTTTTAAGGAGCTAAAATACAGCATATAGGCTCTTATATGCAGATGTGTCATCACTCATAGAGCAAGTCATATCTCTCCCTTCGTTTGAGATGCTTTTCATGAACCGGCCCCCATGACAAACTAACTGAATAGCTCTGCTTTAGAATAATGGTACATTAGTTAATCTTAGTTAATGTATTAACGATTATTATCTAAGTTTGTGCAGCATTTATTAATCATAGATCAACATTAACTAATGTATTCTTACCATCCGAAGGTGTGCTTGCACAGTGAGTTAACACGAACTAATGTTATTTAACAAAAATAACATTAACTGAGTTGAACAAATAGCATAATAAAGGGATTACTAATAGTTCACGTTAGTAAACACATTAACTAACATTGACTAATTGAGCGTTATTTTAAAGTGTTAGCAGCTCATGTTCTGGTATAATAATTGACATGATGTATGGCGATGGTGTGTTTCTCTGACTGTATTTTTAGGTGTGCGACAGGTGAAGCCTGGCAGCAGATCATGTTGGCTTGTTTACCTGGAAAACTGTGCGATTCCGAGTCCGACTATAATCCTGGGGAAGAGAAATCCTGCGGCAGCAACTTCGCCATCCTCTACTTCATCAGCTTCTACATGCTCTGCGCTTTCCTGGTACGTTAAAACAGCCCAGCTAAAACATCAAATCAAAAACAACCCTCAAAACAGCTAAAACAGCCCAGCTCCACGTGCTTACAGTTCTCCCAGTACTTCAGAAAATATCAGAAATACTGACATTCCTACTAATTAAGGAATAACATTAAAACTCTGTGTAAAACTGCAGTTCTGTACGGTGGCTGAGAGAGTTTAACATGCTACAGTTTCAGAAAACACCAGCAAGTTAAGACAAGATCCTCAAAATCCTTAAGGAAAGATCCTTTCTTAATGCATTAAGAAAACGCGTGCATTTTCTCACCACACATGCAGAATAGCACAGAACACAACAGAAATGTTTCAAGGGGGACCCTAATATGTAACGGACCCGACTGTTTAAGTTATGGTTATTGATGCTAATTATATACAAAGGACAAGGGTGTAATCAGGATGTTAAAATAAACCATAAACTCACGTTTCAAACATCACCTACAACCTAACCGAGCAGGTCACGGCACAATAGACAAATCCCAGCCAGGTCCGTCACGCTTTTGGGTCCCCCTGAAACATTTCCATTATGTGTTCCCTGCTCTTTGCATGTGTGGTCAGAAAATGCATGCGTTTACTGAATGTGTTTGCATTGTGAGGATTTGCAACACATGTGCTGTCAACACCATGAGAATCTCTTCTTAATTTGCTGGTGTTATTTGTAATTGCATGTTTATTTAAATTGCAGCACAATAAACTCTCTCGCCTGTAGTTTTACACAGAGTTTTACACATTCTTTAAATTATTTGTTCCTTAATTTCCTCTTCAATGGCATCTCTGACTACTGTTTACTTGTGTGAGGGGCGGGATCAACCTGTCAATCACATGAGATCCACTAATAGCGAGCCCCATGGACAGAATTCAGGCCCTGTCCACATTTGCATACTCAAAATTATTAATTTTTGTACAAATATTTGAAATAGAATAATATTTATGAATTATTATTCAATAAAATAATAATAATACAGCACGGTGGCGCAGAGGGTAGCACGATTGCCTCACAGCAAGAAGCTCGCTGGTTCTTATCTCGGCTGGGTCAGTTGGCGTTTCTGAGTTTGCATGTTCTCCCCGTGTTCGCGTGGGTTTCCTCCAGGTGTTCCGGTTTCCCCCACAAGCCCAAAAAAAAAAAAAACATGTGGTATAGGTGAATTGTGTAAGCTAAAATTGTCAATAGTGTATGCGTGTGAATGAGTGTGTGATGGGTTCCCTGTGATGGGTTCAATAGTATCTGGATGCAGCCTTTATGATGTAAGCTGAAATTGCATCACTCAGACACAATGCACTCAAATGGAGCGAGTGACTTCACTATGAGGGGTGGGGTTAGGGGAGCTCATTAAAAAGCATTGGATGCAGCTCAGATTGCACTGCACTAGGTCTGCATCCAGACTCCTCTTGATGGGTTGCAGCTGGAAGGGCATCCGCTGAGTAAAACACATGCTGGATAAGTTGGCGGTTCATTTCGCTGTGTTGACCCCAGATTAATAAAGGGACTAAGCCGAAAAGGAATGAATAATAATACTTTTAATATAATGATAATTAATTATCATCAATATTAATTTTACATGTATTTTTAATCTCCAAGTGATGTTTAATAGAGAAGATATTTGATCATTTTAACCTTTGAAATTATAAAAAAAAAAGAAAAATGTGATTTTATTGCAGCTAAATTTTCTCTAGAAGAAAAAAACATCATAGGAAATATTGTAAAAAATCAATACAATTATAATAATTTTAGCAAATAGTTTTACATCATAATAAACGTCATAATAAAAAAGTTTTATGCTCAATTTTATTTAAATTATAATACTTATTTTATTCCCACCCCCACAGATCATTAATTTATTCGTCGCCGTCATCATGGACAACTTCGACTACCTGACACGTGATTGGTCGATTCTCGGACCACATCATCTAGATGAATTCAAGAGGATCTGGTCGGAATATGATCCCGAGGCCAAGTATGAATGCATCAGATACTGTGCTTCTAGTTCAGTGTGTGTGTGTGTGTGTGTGACAGTGTGTTTATGTTCATCAGGGGCCGAATCAAGCATTTAGACGTGGTGACGTTACTGCGCAGGATTCAGCCGCCCCTGGGCTTCGGCAAACTGTGTCCACATAGAGTTGCATGCAAGGTATGAATTCCAACACACTCAAACACACACACACACACACACTGCAAATGCATTTAGATTTCTTGTCTTGTTTCTAGTCGAAATATCTAAAAACTCTTAAATCGAGAAGCATTTTCTAGACCAGTACTAAATATTGTGTTGATTTCAGAAATAATGAGTCCAAATTAAGTGAGTTTTTGATTAAAACAAGCTAAATAATCCACCAATGGGGGAAGCAAAATAATCTCATATCAAAAGGAACAATATAATTATTCTGCTTACCCCACTGGCGGATTATTTAGCTTGTTTTAACTTTATTTTGAATGCGATTAATCGTTTGACAACACTAATAAATATATATGTAAATATAATTATTTTGTATATTTTTGTGTTTTTATGTACAGTATGTGTGTGTATTTATACATATATAGATAAGTAAACACAGTATACACGTAGGTAAATACAAACTTTATTTCTTGGAATGTGAAAGATCATTATCAATCGTTTTAACAGGACTATTAAAAATGTAAACTAAATAAATGAATAATAGTATATCACATGCTTTATATACAGCATAAATGAGTCGACCCCTCACAGATCTCTCTTTTACATATATATTTTCTCTAAGATGCTTTACAGTAATATATTTGTGCATATCAGTGCTTGATTTGTGAATTGCGAGGTCCCGGAACAGATCGGGGTAATGGATCCGGCATGTTACCCGAGGATATAGAGGTGTTGCGGATGAAAGTGGAGAGTGGGGGCTTGGGGGTTGGCTGTCGCGGACTAAAGTAAAGAGGGTGGGGGGTTTGCGAGGCGTTGGATGGCGGAGGGGTGTCGCTGATGAAAGTGAAGAGGGTTGGGGAGTCGTAACTGTTTAATAAAACTGTTCTGTTTAAATGATCCAAAATATATTCAATATAATCACTGAGAAATGAATACAAATATTAATATTCCAAAGAGGGTGTGCTCATTTATGCTGAGCACTGTATATATTAGACTGAATCTCTCATATACACCCTTATATATGTATATATATATATATATATATATATTTATTCATTCATTTTCCTTTGGCTTAGTCCCTTTATTCATAAGGGGTCACCACAGCGGAATGAACCGTCAACAACTCTAGCATATGTTTACACAGCAGATGCCCTTTCAGCTGCAACCCAGTACTGGGAAACACCCATACACACTCATTCACACTCATGCACAACGGGCAATTTAGTTGATCAATTCCCCTATAGCGCATGTGTTTGGACTGTGGGGGAAACCGGAGCACCCAGAGGAAACCCACACCAACACGGGGAGAACATGCAAACTCCACACTGAAACACCAACTGACCCAGCCGGGACTCGAACCAGTGACCTTCTTGCTGTGAGGCCACAGTGCTAACCACTGTGCCACCATGCCGCCCCATTATCAATTCTGTTTCTGTACTGATTTCCATCCCCACCCCACCAACCCCCCCCCCCCCCCCCCCCCCTCCACACACACAGATCATTAATTTATTTGCCACCGTCTTCATGGACAACTACCTGACACGTGATTGGTCGATTAATCTGAGTCTGTTGTGTTGTGTTGTGTTGTGTCTCGGCAGCGGCTGGTAGCCATGAATATGCCCCTGAACAGTGACGGTACGGTGATGTTCAACGCCACGCTGTTCGCTCTGGTCAGAACGGCTCTGAAGATCAAGACTGAAGGTAAAACTGTGGAGATGCAGACGCTCACAGGCCTGTGCTGGTGTGTGAATAATCACCAGTGTGTGTGTGTGTCAGGGAATCTGGAACAAGCCAATGAGGAGCTGCGAGCCGTCATCAAGAAGATCTGGAGGAAAACCAGCATGAAGCTCCTAGACCAAGTGGTGCCCCCTGCTGGAGGTTAAACACACACACACACATGGACATACACACACTGACATACACACATGGCAGGCGCACACACACACACGGACTGACACACATACACACATGGACAGACATACACAGACACAGACACACACACACACAAGTATTTAATTGTCTGTCTGTGTGTGTGTAGATGATGAGATCACCGTTGGGAAGTTCTACGCAACTTTCCTGATCCAAGACTACTTCAGGAAATTCAGGAAACGCAAAGAGCAAGGGCTTGTGGGAGGACAGATGCTCTTCAACACCACCACCGCTCTACAGGTCAAACACACACTCTTACACACTTCATTCGTGCGTCTGAAAACACTTCAGAACTTTTTACTTCTGCAAGAAATGGCCCATAGATATATACACTAGATGCCGCATAGGCTATTGTTGTCCTTTGGAAGGAATGCGTCAATCGAGCGGCCATCTTGGTACAGGCAAACGCTCATTTGAAATGAATGTGATAATGTCAGATCTCAGTCTAGAGCACTGGCTGCTGTCAGACTCTGAAATCTGACTGAATAATCACAATTAATGGCAAAATGAGTGTTTGGAAATGTCGTCATACTGCTGTGGTTATTTTGGTGACAGGAGCTTAGCAGTAATTGAACAGTATTGTAATGCTTTACATTTCAGAGTCAGTGATAATGTAACTAATTACATTCAGATGACAGTAACTAGTAATATATAATGTATTACACTTTGGAAATTACTTGCCCAACATAGTGTATGTGTGTGTGTGTATGTGTGTGTTCTGCAGGCTGGTCTGCGTACGCTGCATGATATCGGCCCTGAGATCTGTCGAGCGATCTCCTGTGATCTTCAGGATGAAGGTCTGGTCGACGCTAACCTTCATGAGGAGGAGGAGATGGTCGGGGTAAACACTTCAGCCTTGTGCATTTATTTCTTTAAAGTCTGTGGGGATCTGCACGTTGCATGTATGTTGATGTACTTCTAACTGAAACGGAATATTGAGTAGGTGGCAGGGCTTTCAGCATACTGATGCACTTATAGCTGAAACTAAATATTGAGTAGAGGGTGGGGCTTTATTTCAGTATGTTGATGTACTTCTAACTGAATCTGAATATTGAGTAGGGGGCGGGGCTTTCTGTATGTTGATGCACTTCAATTTGAAACTTAATATTGAGTGGGGGGGCGTGGCTTTATTTCAGTATGTTGATGTAATTCCAACTGAAACTGAATATTGAGTAGGGGCGGGGTTTTATTCCAGTATGTTGATGTAATTCTAACTGAAACTAAGTATTGAGTAGAGGCGGGGCTTTATTTCAGTATGTTGATGTACTTCTAACTGAAATAGAATATTGAGTAGGGGCGGGGCTTTATTTCAGTACGTTGATGTACTTCTAACTGAAATGGAATATTGAGTAGGGGTGGGGCTTTATTTCAGTATGTTGATGTACTTCCAACTGAAACTGAATATTGAACAGGGGCGTGGCTTTATTTCATTATGTTGATGTATTTCTAACTGAAATGGAATATTGAGTAGGGGGCGGGGCTTTATTTTAGTATGTTGATGTACTTCCAACTGAAACTGAATATTGAATAGGGGCGGGGCTTTATTTCATTATGTTAATGTACTTCTAACTGAAATGGAATATTGAGTAGGGGTGGGGATTTATTTCATTATGTTGATGTACTTCCAACTGAAACTGAATATTGAGTAGGGGTGGGGCTTTATTTCAGTATGTTGATGTACTTCTAACTGAAACTGAATATTGAATAGGGGCGGGGCTTTATTTCATTATGTTAATGTACTTCTAACTGAAATGGAATATTGAGTAGGGGCGGGGCTTTATTTCAGTATGTTGATGTACTTCTAACTGAAAATGAATATTGAGTAGGGGGCGGAGCTTTATTTCAGTATGTTGATGTACTTCCAACTGAAACTGAATATTGAGTAGGGGGCGGGGCTTTCTTTTTGTGCATCATTCCCTCATAGCAAACTAACGGTAAGACTGGATATTAATATGCAGTTGCTATGGAAAACATCAATACTATACCATACTATACCATAGTAAATAGCATCTGATATATGTGTTGAAGTATGCATGTATGTATTTGTATATGAATGTAAATAAATAATTTGTCACACTTGCCTTAAAGTACCTTAAAGATTGAAAATACATGTGAGAAGTTCTTGAAAAGTGCTTAAATTTGACTTTGGAAAAAGTGTAAGAACCCTAAAAAATAAATCTATTTTAAACTAGTTAGTAAATCTTCAGTCTCTGATACTAAAATAACTACTATTTTTATTTTTTACAAAATGAGTCAGTGTATATTATTAAGTTTGCTTAACATTATTGATGAACATATATTGATGTATATTATTAGATGTGTATTATATTAGATTAGTTAAATTATTAGATTTGCTTACTCTAGTGAACCATGCTACTGTACATACATCAATGTGTAATCCATAATTAACTTCTGCTATTGTGTGTGTGTGTGTGTGTGTGTGTGTGTGTGTGTGTGTGTGTGTGTGTGTGTGTGTGTGTGTGTGTGTGTGTGTGTGTGTGTGTGTGTGTGTGTGTGTTTTCAGAGGAACGGTGTTGTGTTTGGGAATCATGTGAGTGGTGATCAGTTCAGCAGTGTTACTCAGCGTCCTCTGCAGCTGCCGCTCCCTCTCTGCTCCACGCACACTCACAGTCAGTCGCTGTCGGATGCCAGATCCTCCAACTCTAATATAAACAACGCCAACGGGCCCGGCATCACCAACGGCTGGCACAGCGGCAGGAGCCTGGTGTCGTCTCTGAGCGTCTGCCTGAACCTCAGAGTGGATGGAGAAACACACACACACAGGTCAGTCAGTCAATCAAACAATCAGTCAATCAATCAGTCAACCAACCAATAAACAAATCAATCACTCAATTACTCAATCAAATAGTCAATCAACCAATCAATCAAACAATCAGTCAATCAATCAGTCAACCAACCAATAAACAAATCAATCACTCGATTACTCAATCAAATAGTCAATCAAACAATCAATCAAACAATCAATTAATCAGTCAACCAACCAATAAACAAATCAATCACTCGATTACTTAATCAAATAGTCAATCAGTCAATCTATCAAACAATCAATCAGTCAACCAACCAATCAATTAATTAATTGGTCAGTCAGTCAACCAACCAAAAACAAATCTATCACTCAATCAATTAATCAATCAATCAATCGATCGATCGATCGATCGATCGATCGATCGATCGATCGATCGATCTATCTATCTATCTATCTATCTATCTATCTATCTATCTATCTATCTATCTATCTATCTATCTATCTATCTATCTATCTATCTATCTATCTATCTATCTATCTATCTATCTATCTATCTATCTATCTATCTATCTATCAACCAACCATTCAATCAATCAGTTAATCACTCACCCACTCAATTAATCAATCAATCAATCAATCAGTCAACCAACCAGTTAATAAATCAATTGGTCACTCAGTCAATCAACCAACTAACAAATCAATCACTCAATCCATCAATTACTCAATCAGTCAATCAATCAACCAATCAATCAGTCAGTCAACCAACCAATAAACAAACCAATCACTCGATTACTCAATCAATTAGTCAATCAAATAGTCAATTGACTGATCAATCAGTGAATCAATCAAGCAATCAATCAGTCAACCAACCAATCAATTAATTGGTCAATCGGCCAGTCAACCAACCAAAAAACAAATCTATTACTCAATCAATTAATTACTCAATCAATCAACCAATCAACCATTCAATCAGTCAATAAATCACCCAATCAATTAATCAATCAATAAACCAATCAATCAGTCAACCAACCAATCAATAAATCAATCAACCAATCTATCAATCAATCAATAAACCAACCATTCAATCGGTCAATAAATCACCCACTCAATTAATCAATCAACCAATCAGTCAACCAACCAATCAATAAATCAATTGGTCAGTCAGTCAGTCAATCAACCAACTAACAAATCAATCACTCATTCAATCAATTACTCAATCAGTCAATCAATCAACCAATCAATCAATCAATTAATCAATTGGCAGTCAGTCAACAAACCAAAATACAAATCTATCACTCAATCAATTCATTGCTCACTCAATCAATCAGTCAACCAACAATTTGATCAATTACTCAATTAATCAGTCAATCAATCAATAATATTGGTTGACAATCAATAAGTCAATCGGTCAGTCAGTCAATCAACCAACAAACAAATCAATCACTCATTCAATCAATTACTCAATCAATCAGTCAATCAATCAATAAATCACTCAATTAATCAGTCAATCAATCACTTAACCAATCAATCAAACAGTCAACCAAATAATCAATCAATTAATCAGTCAATCTGTCAGTCCTCCAACCAATCAGTCAATCAATCAATCAAGCACTTAATCAATCAATCAATCAATCAATCATGTTTTTAGGCCGTTCTCCAGCGCTGTTGGATATCCCACTATCCACGTGGAGAACCCGACTCGTGATGATGTCAGTGACGAGGACAGGACTTCTGGAGAGTTTTACAGCGGTGAAGAGTTTCACGATGAGGACGTGACGCTGGCCAGAGACAGGTAATGCTGGAAAACTCTTCATCATGAATTATGACCATCATTACAGCTCAAACTGATTCTGCGTGAGTTCATCTGCTGCGTTTCTCCTGTAAGGTCATACCGAGACGTCCAGGACACACTCAGTGATGGAGATTCAGTCCGAGAGCAGGACGTGTATGAGTGTGTGTGTGATGATGAAGACGAGCAGCTGATTTCCCAGCACCCCCAGCGCTCCTCAAGACGACTCCTGCGCTCCACGGCTCCAGGTGGGAGACCAGACAGAAATAATGCACATTTTACAGCTCCACACTTAATAATGTCCACACAGATTTTGACTGAGAAGATTAGTTTGGGAATAAACAAGCTGTTAAAGGGAACCCTGGCTGTGTTAAGACCTTTAATATTCATTCATTCATTTATTCATTTTCTTTTCAACTTAGTCCCTTTATTAATCAGGGGTCGCCACAGCGGAATGAACCGCCAACTCATCCAGCACGTTTCATGCAGCGGATTCCTTTCCAGCCGCAACCCATTACTGGGAAACACCCATACACACCCATTCACACTCATACACTACGGCCAAGCCTACCCAATTCACCTGTACCACATGTGTTTGGACTGTGGAGGAAACCGGAGCACCCGGTGGAAACCCAAGCGAACGCAGGGAGAACATGCAAACTCCACACAGAAACACCAACTGACCCAGCCGAGGCTCGAACCAGCGACCTTCTTGCTGTGAGGTGACAGCACTACCTACTGCGTCGCCATGCTTTAATATAATATAAATAAACAAAGCATAGTTCACCTAAATATGAACATTCACTCACTATTTACTCTCCCTCAAGTGGTTTTAAATGTTTATGAGTTTCTTTCAAGATGTCTTGAAGAAAGCTGAAAACCTGTAACCATTGACTTTCATAGTAGGAAAAACAAATACAATTGAAGTCAGTGGTTGCAGATTTCCAACATTCTTCAAAATATCTTCTTTTGTGTTTAACAGCAGAAAGAAATAATGACAGAATTTTCTTTTCTGGGTGAACTATCCCTTTAAGTTATTTAAACTCCACATGAACTTATATGTATTTTGCACTATAGGGGGCGCCACTATTTTTGATGACGCCAAACAGTTGCATCTAGATGGTTTATGTGCAATGTGTACACTGTTTTAACTGTACAGAAAAAATTTTTTTATCTAAAAGTAGTTACAAGGCAGCATGGTGGCTCAGTGGTTAGCACTGTGGCCTGACAGCAACAAGGTCGCTGGTTCGAGTCCCGGCTGGGTCAGTTGGTGTTTCAGTGTGGAGTTTGCATGTTCCTCCAGGTGCTCCGGTTTCCCCCACAGGCCAAACACATGCGCTATAGGGGAATTGATTAACTAAATTGGGCGTAGTGTGTGTGTGTGTGTGTGTGTGTGTGTGTGTGTGAATGAGTGTGTATGGGTGTTTCACAGTGCTCTGTTATGGCTGAAAGGGCATCCGCAGATTAAAACATATGCTGGATAAGTTGGCGGTTCATTCCACTGTGGTGACCCCTGATAAATAAAGGGCTGAAGGAAAATGAAAGAATGAATGATTTACAAATAAGTGGCTATATTAGTTACAGGAACCATAACGCTAAAGGTTGTGTATTGTTTATGAGCATAAGAAAACAAGTAGCAACTGATGTGCTAACTATATAATCTGACATCATTAACGCAACTCAACTGAGAACATAAAATACTCATGCAATATCACAATGTGAATTTGGGTCGTAATTTTCAGACCATCAACACTAAAAAAGAAAGGCGATGTGCACCATCCCCGCTCAGATTGTTAAAGTAGAGCATTAAGAGCTTAAATATTGGGTTTAAATTGAAATGAGAAACTCAGCACCTACAGCGGTGTTAGTAACACGGGGGAGTGACGGAGACAACTGAGGTTTGGATCCACGTGCAGGTTTATTCAAAGTCAGGCAAGCATAGGTCAACACAGGTGCAAACAGATGTATAAAGGCAAATCCAGAATCGTAGTCACTATAACAGGCGAGAGGTCAGAAGGCAGGCATCAGACAGGGAGAACTAGGTAAACAAGGCTAAGGTCAAAGACACGGAGAAACAAGAACAGGGTAACCGCGTTGAATTGTCACTCACAGGTAAACAAGACTCTGCAATGTGAATGAGTGTATGTGCAGCTTAAATGGTGTTTGTAATCAGTCCATGACGATCCTCAGGTGGTGCGAGTGTAATCAGTTGAGCCTTGGAGCAGGTGTGAGTATGTGTGTGGCATGACTGAATATGTAGTCCATTAATGGCGGATTTGTAGTCCATGCGTGTTTGTGTGTGAGATCCAGCGATCTGTGAGTTATGATCGCTGGTGATCGTGACAGTGTTAGTTTATTCAGCATTTAATACGAATTAACTCATGTTGATGTGTTTGTTTCTCCGTTCAGCCTCTCACAGGTCTGCTTTCCATTTCGAGTGTCTGCGCAAACAGAGTCAGGATCAGATTCAGCTTCGTCCCGCAGCTTCACCACCACAGCATCATCAGGTGATCAAAAACATGAGACAACACAGCACACGGCTCAAATAAATGAAATAAAACTGCATCAGCAGCACGACTGGACTCACAAAACTAAATCGCTTGGGAATGCACCCGAGCAAAATAATGCGGTATATTACCATTCATAATCCATTAGACATTTCCAAACTCTCTAGACTGATGGAGCTGGTTAGTAATGGATTGTATTTAATCAGGATTACGCAATCAGATTCCAAAATGAAGTACTCGTAATTACAGTAAACCACTTTAAAAATACTTCTCAGACTAGTCCATTTTGGAATATTTAAAATGTTTATATTGTAGTATTGAGTCAAGTAGGTAAATTACTGAGCATTTCAATTACTTTTCAGACAAAGTAATTAGCAAATCGATTTAAATACAAGTTTAATGAATCATTTACTAATTAATTAATACTGGATATCATAAATGTCTAATAATCTACAAAATTTGTAATCAGTGAGAGATTACAATTCAAAAGTAACCTACGCAACCAGTGTGTGTAATCTGTGTTTTTCTACGCAGGTGAGGATGATGAGTGGTCAGGAATCCAGCCAATCACGACTCTCTCCGACACGCTCCATCCGCTCGTGGGTCACGCCCCCAACCACGCCCCCTCCATACACTCCACTGGTCCAGGCCGCACCCAGCGCCAGCAGCACGCCGGGATTGGTCCACAGGGGCTTTTGGAACACCCAGCAGGCCTCTGACTGGTCGATGCGGTCTCCACCCACCTCCTCCTCCCTCCTGAAGGTCCCGCCGCGGCTCTGTGGACATCATTTGCAGACGCGGAGCAGCGCACACAGCCTGGTGGAGGCCGTGAGTCAACGTTTACACAATGTTTACACATTTACCCACCATTTACACTGTTTACACATTCAGTTACCATTTTCACTGCGTTTATACTCACCATTTATACTGTATTTACACTGCATTTACACATTTACTTTCCATTTACACTGCATTTATACTCACCATTTACACTGTGTTTACACATTTACTCACCCTTTACACTGCATTTGTACTCACTATTTACACTGTATTTACTCCCCATTTACACTGTGTTTACACATTTACTCACCCTTTACACTGCATTTATACTCACTATTTACACTGTATTTACTCCCCATTTACGGTGCGTTTACACATTTACTTACCCTTTACACTGCATTTATACTCACTATTTACACTGTATTTACTCCCCATTTACAGTACATTTACACATTTACTCTCCCTTTACACTGCATTTGTACTAACTATTTACACTGTATTTACTCCCCATTTACACTACGTTTACACACTTACTCACCCTTTACACTGCATTTATACTCACTATTTACACCGTATTTACTCCCCATTTACACTGTGTTTACACATTTACTCACCCTTTACACTGCATTTGTACTCACTATATACACTGTATTTACTCCCCATTTACACCGTGTTTACACATTTACTCACCCTTTACACTGCATTTATACTCACTATTTACACTGTATTTACTCCCCATTTACACTGCATTTATACTCACCATTTACACTGTGTTTACACATTTACTCACCCTTTACACTGCATTTGTACTCACTATTTACACTGTATTTACTCCCCATTTACACTGTGTTTACACATTTACTCACCCTTTACACGGCATTTGTACTCACCATTTACACTGTGTTTACACATTTACTCACCCTTTACACTGCATTTATACTCACCATTTACACTTTATTTACTCTCTATTTACACTTTTACTCACCATTTACACATTTACTTACCACTGACACTGTTTACTCACCATTTACACTGCATTTACAAATGTACTCAGCATTTACACTGTTTACACATTTACTCTGCACTATCTTAAAGTTGACCAGTGTTTTTACTCTTAGTGTCTTGCCTTAATAGCTAATGAATTTTGTGCTATATATGAAATATAGAAGTCTTAGCATACATCAAATCCCGTGATGCTGATGCAGTGTGTTTCACCATAGGTGATGATATCTGGTGGACTGGGAAAATACGCAAAGGATCCAAAGTTTGTGACTGTAACCAAACACGAGATTGCAGACGCTTGCGAAATGACAATCGATGAGATGGAAAGTGCTGCTAGCAACTTACTGAATGTGACACTAGGCTCTGGAGGAAACGAGACGGGTTTGAGTCCCAATCTTCGAGAATACAGCGACGAGGAGACGGACAGCAGCAGCCGACGGGACGAGGATCTGGCGGACGAAATGATCTACGTCTCAGTGTTGTAGTGGTGTAAAAATGAGGTAACCGTGCCTTTAAAAACTGCAGTGTCAAGCTCTGCTGCTCACGCTGACCAATCGCTTTACACTCCTTTTGAGCTTTTCATGTAGTTAAACCTATTGATGTCTTGGGAAATTTCCAAAACTGATAGTGTTAGGAATAAACTGGACAATCTGTTCAGCTTTTGATGATCCCGAACCAATTTAACCAGACAAAGATCACTTGGTCAAACAGATGCGCTTTCGCTAACTGTGTAAAACAACACAGGCTCATTGGAAATATGTCTCATGCTATATGTTGCTCCGGGTGCGTTTTGTTGTGTGTTTTACATGCCAAATCCACTAGAGGGCGCTGTCGACATTTTTTTTTTTTTGCGAATCTGAAATACATTAATTTGGGTGTGTTTTGTTGGATGATTCAGATGGCAAATCCACAAGAGGATGCTCTATACATTTTTGCGAAAACGTAAAATACGTTCTTTGGGTGCGTTTTGTTGTACATTTCAGATAACAAATCCACTAGAGGGCACTGTATACATTTCTGCGAATATGAAATACATTAATTAGGATATTTTTTGTTTCATGTTTCAGATGACAAATCCACTAGAGGGCGCTGTCTACATTTTTTTTTTTTGCGAATCTGAAATACATTAATTTGGGTGCGTTTTGTTGGATGATTCAGATAACAAATCCACTAGAGGGCGCTGTGTACATTTGTTCGAATATGAAATACATTAATTAGAATATTTTTTGTTTCACATGACAAATCCACTAGAGGGCGCTGTCGACATTTTTAGCAATTCTGAAATACGTTAATTAGGGTACATTTTGTTGTACATTTCAGATGACGAATTTACTAGAGGGTTCTGAATACAGTTTTGTGAAATGTAAAATACATTGCTCTTGGTACGTCTTATTGCGCATTTCAGATGACAAATCTACTAGTGGGTGCTGTGTACAATTTAGGGCATCTTAAATATGTTTCTTATAGTGCATTTTGTTGTTTGATTCACATGACAAATCCACTAGAGGGCGCTGTCTACATATGAATATGAAAAACATTAATTAGGATATTTTTTTAATGCGGGTTTCAGGCGACAAATCCATAAATACAGTTTTGCGAAACTTAAAATACGTTGCTCTCTGTATGTTATGTTGTGCGTTTCAGATGACAAATCCACTAGAACACGCTTAATACATTTCTGCTAATCTGAAATACAATAATTATAGTATGTTTTGTTGTATATTTCAGATTGCAAATCCACTAGAGGGCGCTAAATACATTTCTGCTAATCTGAAATACATTCATTAGGGTATGTTTTGTTGTATATTTCAGATGGCAAATCCACTAGAGGGCGCTGTCTACATGTCTCAGAATCTGAAATATATCATTTAGGGTACATTTTGTTGTACTGTATGTTTCAGATCCACGTCCACAAGAAGGCAGCGCTTGTCGTACAGAGCTAAACCCTTTCCCTAAACCCAACCCATCGTGTTTTCAGAAGCAGACGTAGGAGAAAAGTGCACTGTAACCACATTGTTTTACCTTGATTTTACAGTGCTTTTATCTCTTATGTGGAGGCGTGCTTCACCTGAACCCGAGCGCTCTGCAGCACAAACACAACACCATACAAAGTGAACTACAAGCAAACTACCCACGCCACAAAAGGTGTCCATAAGGAGATAGATAGGTGATGCAAGTTATTCACAGACAGCGTTAAGTTGTTTTGTGCTGTTTATTTTGGTGTTGTGCGAAGAACGGCTTGAAAATAATAATGTATTCATCATTAATATGTCCCTGTAAGTATCATTAGTGTGAAAAGGAGCAAACGTTGTCATCACACTGCCCCCTAGTGTTCGTTTTATCCACAAACTGCAATCACATGTAAGTTGAAATACGTTTTTTGTGGTTTCACACAAGCAAAAGTATTTCCAATGAGCCTGTGTTGGAGTACAGAAGTGTGTTCACATCTGTGAAGCAATTACCGTGGTAAAAGCTTCACAGTATTAACTCCTTTTGGAATAACCAGGGGCCTCATTCATAAAGATGTGCATAATGATACAACACATTCTGAAAGTATCCTATAAATGATTTACTGTCATTAACATTTACATGTTCCTAAATATATGTCAATTTATTTGTTCACAGATATCTCTGGGACGCTTTATTCTTTAGGATGCCTTGTTTCACATACTTCCTATAGTAATTCAAAATAATTATGCAAAATGACATGCAAATAACCCTAATTCTAACAATAGCCATGACGTTAGTACATGTAATTAATTCATAGTCCTCAATAGCAAAATGAAGTCATGGTGGCTTAGTGGTTAGCAGTGTGGCCTCACAGAAAGAAGGTCGCTAGTTCAAGTCCCAGCTGGCCTAGTTGGCGTTTCTGTGTGGAGTTTGCATGTTCTCCCCATGTTGGCGTGGGTTTCCTCCGGGTGCTCCAGTTTCCCCCACAGTCCAAACACATGCACTATAGGGGAATTGATGAACGTAGTGTATGTGTGAATAAGTGTGTATGGGTGTTTCCCAGTACTGGGTTGTGGCTGGAAGGGCATCCGCTGTGTAAAACATATGCTGGAATAGTTGGTGGTTCATTCCGCTGTGTCCTAATTTGTTCCCTGCTTTTAACATAGGACAAATCCATTATTTAAGCAGCAAATATGATCACATGTGCAGTTTTATACATGAGGTCCCGGGTTTTTCCAATTAAATAATGAATAAATGTCATTATTGACTGAATGTCTCTGTTTTCCTACTGATTTAGAGTTGCACTTGGCATCAGAGAGGGCAAATCGGGCAACATATTGTGTCATGGCTTACCAAAATGTATTGATTAGGAAGGTTTTTCTTGTTTTGTGGCAGAAATATGAGTTCGAGATGAGATAAGACTTGATCTTGGGTAACACTTTAGAATGAAGATAATTAATGCAGTATTGAAGTATTCAGTATAAATGGATTAATGCAGTAACTATCCACAAGCAGAATATTTATTAATAGATATAACTGTATTCTAATCAATTTAAATCTGTTAATCTCCTGCAACTCTTCATTGTTTAGTTCAGCTCAGGTCGATTAAGTGATATGAAGACGTTACAGGCGAATGCACTGAATAATGGCTTCAGAAGTTTGGGTTATTATCATTACGTGTTAAACTAACGTTCATCTTATTGTAAAGTGTTACCCTAGCTTTCACAGTTATTGACAGATTTAGTGAGATGTGATTTGGGTGAAACTATAAGGCATTTAAAGAATCACTAAACATGTATTAGTACACATTTTAAAGACAAGTATTGAGAATTAAAGGGGTTTAATTTACTCCTCATACTCTTCCACTGTGATTTTCAGACACAATGAAGATATTTAGATGACATCCAGGAGCTCTCTCAAGTATTTTTGAAGCTTTCTAAAATTATACTGGACCACCGAAGACACATTTTGAGGATGTTTTTGGACTGAGTATCTCGGGATTCTTGCTGTGCATGGAGGACGAGAGAGAGAGCTCCAGGATTTCATCTAAAATATATTTGTGTCCTGAAGATGAGGGAAGGTCTCATGAGATTGGGATGAGTAATTAATGACAGAATTGTAATATTTTAATGAACTACACACAGTATGATGGAGTAGCTCAGGTCATCAAACAGGTCTAACAAAGGGCTTTGCTGAATGTGTGGAAAACAACAGCAGCTTTTTTTTTTTGGACACACATCACATATCACAGCAGCAGCGTGTGTGTGTGTGTGTGTGTGTGTGAAATGGTTTTGGTGGTTTACAAGGACAAAACTTTGCATAATGACATGGGTGTGACATCGTTGTACTCTATTGAAGTGGTCAACGAGGACATGCCTGATGTCAATATATACAGGTGATGTCAGAATTATTAGCCCTCCTTTGAATTATTAGCCCCTCTGTATATCTTTCCCCCCCAATTTCTGTTTCGTTTCCTTTCTAAATGTAACATTTAGCACTTTTAGATCAACTCTGAACTGCCTTTATCATTCTCAAGATTACAGACATACAGAAAGGATCTATTTTCAACCAAATGTGTGATTTTAAAGTGTATATATCGAATGAATGCATAAATATGAACGTGTTTTAATAATTATGATGCTAATAATTGAACTTATGGAGTTAATATTTCAGTATTGTTTAAAATAATTTCTTCTGGGGTTTTCAATCTGTAATTAAAAGGCATTATTATAATGAGGAGATTATTGTTCATCGTCTTTATGGACACTTTTTAAGGCTGTAAAAGGACATTTCAAAACAATTATCAGGAGACTTTTATAGGTTAATCACTTTATTCTGTCACATTTCAGTCATTATTTTAAAAAACAATCTCCTTTCACATGCATTTTCAATGGCTGGACCATTGTTTTGTTATATTCTGTGATGATATCAATTAATATAGCATTAAAACAACACATTGCACACTGTGAAAAGCGTCCAGAACTTCACAACATGTAACGCAGACGTGTAAAAGCTCTTCTCTCCTACACTTTGTAAACATTAGCATTATTTGCATAGGTAAATGTAACAATAGTTCATATTGTTATACAATCAGCAGCTGAAATGTTTCATTTAAGATTATTCACACGTTTAATGCTGTCATTCTGATCATGTAGAAATGCATTCTGGACAAAAACAGGCTACAAATGACTCCATTAATAAGTGTATTTTTACACTGTTAGATTAAGACACTTGTGAGTAAAAGTAATGGCGTCTGGTCATATTTCAATGAAAAATCGACTGAAATATGAAGGTAAATAAGACAGTCGAGGCTTTTTGTATTGTACTGTACTGCAATATACTGTATATAATGTGCAAGAAATGATCATATTTCATCATATAATTATTGTACAGGTTCTAATTTGTCTGTAAACACAATGTAATAACTCTCAATTGTTAATATATTTATTATTTATGTTAACGTAATTGAAATACACTTGTTTTTTTTGTTCACACTGCTTAAAGTGAACATAGATTTTGCTTTAAAATATTAATATATGTAGAAATCAGTTTTAAAACGTACAATTAGCTAAATATTACTGCGTTTATTATTATTTTGGTAAATTTTATTAAAACCCTGCTCAAAAATGAACAGATTTTGCTTAAAATTGTTATTTAAATGAACTATTGTAGCGACGCAGTGGCGCAGTAGGTAGTGCTGTCGCCTCACAGCAAGAAGGTCACTGGTTCGAGTCCCGGCTGGGTCATTTGGCGTTTCTGTGTGGAGTTTGCATGTTCTCCCTGCGTTTGCGTGGGTTTCCTTCGGGTGCTCCGGTTTCCCCCACAGTCCAAAACATGTGGTACAGGTGAATTGAGTAGGCTAAATTGTCTGTAGTGTATGAGGGGGAATGTGTGTGTGGATGTTTTCCAGAGATGGGTTGCAGATCCGCTGCGTAAAAACAAATGCTAGATAAGTTGGCGGTTCATTCCGCTGTGGTGACCCCTGAAAGGGACTAAGCCAGCAAGAAAATGAATGAACTAATGTGAACAAATGAACTAAAGCCTTAATATTTACATTGTAATGCAGTACAGCAACTAATCAGACTCAAAAACATCATACCAATACAAAAGATGATCGTAAATTATGAAAAAACAGTAATAATAACAATAATAACAATAATATGAGTGTTATTATTGTGCATGTATTCGCTTGATTAATTCATATAAATGAATGCTTTAAAGTAATCTGAACTTGAGATTTGATAATATGATTCATTTGAACTGACAAAATCAATTTCCCATAATTCTAAGGGCTCGTTCACACTGAACACCATTCATTTTGTCATTCAGATACGCTCATTTCCATTGTTTTCATACATAAACGTGCACTTGACGGATATTTGTGAGCATTAAGGCCTGTTCACACTAAGCACAATAAATACATTGTTACATGGACACAACAGCAGAGTTCTATAATGCTAAACTACATTGTTGTGATATTGCATTCCAGATAATAATCAATAAAAAACAGACAGCCAGTCTGAATCTATTGAAATATGTTATTGGTAAATAAGGCTCAACAAACTGTAGTATAAAAATAAACGTACCGCAGGTATCCCGTGCTAGTTTCGGTGTCTTTTTGTTCCTCTGAAAATGTAGGAAAATAAATGGATGAGCTGGATTACACGAGCTGGATTCACTGGTCAGACGTGTTAGAATCACTGAGGACACCTGCTGGTTAAACTGGCGTAATGCAGAAAGAAAAGCTGAAACAAAATATTAACAGATTTCGTCAGTGGCGGTTCATCTGAATTCATTAATTAATTGTTATATTTATAGTTAGTGCGCTACGTGTGAATACGCCTTTAAGCTCGTATCCTGCATCTTTTGCTTAACCTCGGATATGAGAGCTACGTTTTTAAGCTGTTGAGTCCAAGTAAAAATCAACTTTTACCTTGACACAACTTTCTAATGGTACTACATGAAGTATACTTATATATTTACTTCTAAACTATTTAAGTATACTTTATAAAAGGACCTACTTGTTTTTGTAATGGTACTACATGAAGTATACTTATATATGTACTTCTAAATTATTTAAGTATACTTCATAAAATGACCTTGTTTTTGTAAGGGTACTACATTAAGTTTACCTATATGCTTCAACATTACTTAAGTATACTTCATAAGATGACCTTAAGAATACTTGTTTTTGTAAGGGTACTACATAAAGTACACCTATTTACTTCAACATTACTTAAGTATACTTTATCAAATGAACTTAAAATATGCTTGTTTTTTGTAAAGGTTCAACATGAAGTATACTTAAAAATACACCATAAAATGACCTTAAGTATACTTGTTTTTGTAATGGTACTACATGAAGTATACTTACATATGTACTTCTAAATTATTTAAGTATACTTCATCAAATGACCTTGTTTTTGTAAGGGTACTACATGAAGTATACGTATCTACGTCAACATTACTTAAGTATACTTCATAAAATGAACTTGTTTTTGTAAGGGTACTACATGAAGTATACTTATATACTTCAACATTACTTAAGTATACTTGTTTTTGTAATGGTACTACATGAAGTACACTCACATATGTACTTATAAATTATTAGCGCTGCATTTGTAAGCTGTTGTATCAAAGTAAAAATCAACCTTTACACACAGAGCTGCTCGTTAATGTCAGTTCCAAAGCTGTGGACCAATCATAAGAACTCAGAGGCTGGACTGCTGATTGGTCACGAGCAATCCGCTGATGGATATACTGATCTACGTGACTTTAAAACGATCCAGTCTGCGTGTGTGTGTATCTGTGTTTGGTGAAGAGTGGTGAGCGATGACCTTCACGGCCAATCACAGTCATTTCTGTTGAACACATGAACACAAAATCCAATCAGCAGTGTTTAAGAAAAAGCTCGCGGGAAAGGGACCGATTGGTACCCAACTTGATAATTTTGACAACACTAGTAGTTATGAGATGGTTTTACCATGATGGATCAGGTTAAGCATGTCTTTTGGGCTGGTAAACAGGAACTCCAGGGTCGTGCAGTGAGGGAAGGCCTTTAATGGTGTCCGCCGCTTTCTCTGCGATCATGATAGTGGGAGCGTTCAGGTTCCCGCTGACCATACTGGGCATGACGGAGGCGTCCACCACCCGCAGCCCCTCCAGCCCGAACACCCGCAGCTCAGGACTGACCACCGCCAGCCGGTCCTCGGCCCGGCCCATCTTACAGGTGCAGGATGGGTGGTAGGCGCTGTCCGCCTTCTGCCGCACAAAAGCGTCGATCTCCGCGTCCGACTGCACTGCCGGGCCCGGCTGAACCTCGGGGCCACGGAACTCATCAAACCCTTTCTGAGCGAAGATCTCCCGCGTGAGCTTCACACACTCTCTGAACTCCAACACGTCCGTCTCTGTACAAAATCAGCAACACACACATGAGAAACAACTATATGGTAAGTAAATATAGTATTAAACTATACACTACATGAAGTATACTTAAATATATACTTCATAAAATGACATGAAAGTATACTTGTTTTGTAAGGGTACTACTTGAAGTATACTTACATATGTACTGTACTTTTAAATTAATTAAGCATAGTTTAAAAAATGACCTATTTTTGTAAGGGTACTACATGAAGTATACCTATATACTGCAACATTACTTAAGTATACTTCATAAAATGAACTTATATTATGCTTGTTTTTTGTAAAGGTTCAACATGAAGTATACTTAAAAATACACTTCAATATGACTTAAGTATACTTCATAAAATGCTCTTCGAGTTATGGTTTTGGTAAGGGAACTACATGAAGTATACTTAAATATATACTTCATAAAATGACCTTAAAGTATACTTGTTTTTGTAAGGGTACTACATGAAGTATACCTACATATTCACTTCTAAATTATTTAAGTGTACTTTATAAAAGGACCTCCTTGTTTTTGTAAGGGTACTACATGAAGTATAGTCAAATACATACTTCAACATTACTTAAGTATACTTCATAAAATGAACTTAAATTATGCTTGTTTTTTGCACAAGGGTTGAACGTGAAGTATACTTAAAATACACTTCAAAATTACCTAAGTACACTTCATAAAAACTTAAAGTTATTGTTTTTATAAGTGTACTACATGAAGTATACTTAATTATATAGTTCATAAAATGATCTTAAAGTATACTTGTTTTTGTAATGATACAACATGAAGTATTCTTACATATGTACTTCTAAATTATTTAAGTACACTCTATAAAATGATCTTCAAGTTATTGTTTTTGTAAGGGAACTACATGAAGTATACTTAAATATATACATAATAAAATGACCTTAAAGTATACTTGTTTTTGTAAGGGTACTACATGAGGTATACTAACATATGTACTTCTAAATTATTTAAGTATACTTTGTAAAAAGGACCTTGTTTTTGTAAGGGTTCAACATGAAGTATACTTAAAAAATACACTTCAAAATGACTTAAGTATACTTCATAAAATGATCTTCAAGTTATTGTTTTTGTAAAGGTACTACATGAAGTATACTTAAATATATAGTTCATAAACGAAGTACACAAAGTATTCTTACATATGTACTTCTAAATTATTTAAGCATACTTTATAAAAGGACCTGCTTGTTTTTGTAAGGTGCATATGGTTTACTTAAATATATACTTCAACATTACTTAAGTTTACTTCATAAAATGACCTGAAAGTATCCTTGTTTTGTAATGGTACTACATAAAGTATACTTACATATGTACTTCTAAATTATTTATGCACACTTTATAAAAGGACCTACTTGTTTTTGTAAGGGTACTACATGGAGTATACTTAAAAATGTACTTCAACATTACTTAAGTATACTTTATAAAATGAACTTAAGTATACTTGTTTTTTGTATAGGTTTAACATGAAGAGTAAGGCTGTGTTCCAGTCCACTTTAGGACACACACTCGCAAACTTCCCTCCCCCATTTTAAAGTGTGTTCCATTTCATCAAGTGAACGAGGGAAGTTTACATGGACATACCCTCGACCACTTGATTTTAATCGAGGAATCGAGTCAGCTTCAGATGTTCACTCCAGCACCTATAAGTCCCAGAATGCAATGTGATAGGGCATTTCATTTAAACCCATTCAAACGTTCTCCCAGTAGTACACACTTGTGTAACATAGCCAATGTACACCTGACAGAGGGAAGTTAGCGAGTGAAGTGCATAAATAACTGCACTGGAACGCAGCCTGAGTGTACCTGTGGACAGGTAGTTTGGCTGCAGGATGGGGTGATCTCTGGGGTCTTTACTCTTGAGTTTGAGCCAGCCGACACTGGTGCTCCTCATGGGTCCGACATGAACCTGCACACAAACTCCAGCTCATTCATTCATTGTGCAGCATGACACGAGGGCAAGACAGCAGGAGTGTTTCCATCAGCTCTTTAAACCGTGCATATTTAAAGGGTTAGTTCACCCACAACTCAATATCCTCTCAATAATCACTCTTCAGAACGGACGTGAAGGTATTTTAGATGAAATCCTGGAGCTCTTTCGGACACACACAACACACTAGCTTAGTGTAGTAAACACACACCCTGATCAGTGGTCAACATGGCTGTTTTTGAAGCTTTATGTGATTTAAAGTGTTACAGAAACGATTAGCCACACACTAACATACTGAACAGAATGAGAAGTCAGACCTGGAAGGCTTCGATCTTGGAGCTGACGCGTCCGTGATCGATGACCTGCGAGGGCAGGAAGTGGAACTGAATATCGGGATGAGGAACATCAGGTCGGCTGCGGATGAAGCCTCCGCTCTCCAGATGAGCTGTCGCTCCATAACCTGCCGGTAAACAACACCGCTCAGATCATCCTCACGCTTTTATTTGGAGACTATTTTTTAATTCTCTGTACACATTGACTGCACATACTACATATTAAAGCTGTCCTATATATAGTAAATAACACACACACACACATGGTGCTAGTTGTTCGGCGTCAGATTGGGGTGTGCCGGCTCTAAAACACTGACCTGTGAACTTGAGCAGCCACTCGAGGCCGATCTTGAGCATCTGGAAGGGTTTCTGGGCTCTGTAGAGAGTGATGGGCTGAGTACAGGCATGCTGAACATACAGCTCTAGATGATCCTGCAGATTACAGCCCACACCTGACATACACACACATGCATGCACACGCACATATACACGCAGATACACATGCACAAACATGCACATATGCGCACGCACAAACATACAAACACGCGCATGCACACACACACAAACACACACATGCATGCACATATACACGCAGATACACATGCACAAACACGCACAAACACAGACATATGCGCACACACATAAACATACAAACATGTGCGCACACACACACACATAAACACACACATGCATGCACACACACACATACACATGCATGCTCATATACACGCAGATACACATGCACAAACACGCACACACACAGACATATGCGCACACACATAAACATACAAACATGCGCGCACACACACACATAAACACACATATGCATGCACACATACACGCAGATACACATGCACAAACATGCACACACACGCACACACACAGACATATGCGCACACACATAAACATACAAACATGCACACAAACATAAACACACACATGCATGCACATATACACGCACATACACATGCACAAACACGCACACACACAGAGATATGCGCACACACATAAACATACAAACATGCACACACACATAAACACACAAACGAGCACATGCACACACACACATACACATGCACAGACATATGTGCACACACATAAACATACAAACACGCACATGCACACTCACATAAACACGCATGTACACACACATATACACGCAGACACACATGCACACACACACACACACGCGCACAGACAAACATACGCACAGACATTTGGGCACACACAACATACAAACACGCACATGCAAACACACACACGTGCACGCAAACACATGCACACACGCGAACATGCACGCACACAAACACACATACACACATGCATGTGCACACACACACAAAATAATGCACACACACACACACACACACACACACACGCACACACACCATAAAGTTAAAGTTTAGACATAGTTGTGGTCAGACTTTATGGCACATTCATTGATAAACATTTACAGACAAATCCCCCATACACATTCCTCAGATAAAGCTAACACACACACACACATTACAGGAATATTCCTTGGGTATAATGTTTATTTTTATATATATTTAATCAATATTTGTAAATGCTAAGTAAGTCTTCGTATTTGTTCCGTTTAAATGAACCCTTTCAGAACACATTTGCATTTTTACATAATAAACATAATGAAATTAAACTGCTCATTTCGTGATTTCATAATGTAGGGCACATGGCCAGAAACCTGAATACACACCACAATATGAGGTCTGTGGGTCTTCATAATGTAGGTCAAACCAATGTACACACACACGCACACGTTGGGTTTTCATGTGTTATGTGTAGCCCCACACGGAATCTGCACGTGCAGAATTCTGCAGATTTTTAGCCCGTCATTAATTCTGTTTATTTACTTGAGTAAATGTGTGTAAATCTATATTTATTCAGTTTTTAAATTAATTACAGTGATATTATTGACTAATATGAAAATATTAATATGATTTATGTACAGTGCAGTTTCTGTATTTTAGTAGAGATATTATATGAGAGACTTGCTTTGTTTACCAAATAAAGTGGATCTGATTGCATTTGCATTGTAAACATTAAATAAAAGTAGGTTTTAGTTATGATGCTCCCAAAATAATTCCTCAGAAATCCTCAGATTATTACCAAAATTCTGTGCAGAAATAGCAAAAAACATCCGCAGATTCCGTCTGGCCCTAGTTATGGGCTCTCCCCATAGCTGTAATGATGTTTCTACTGTACAGACTGTATATTGCGTCCTAAACTCGACCCTCACTGCAAACATTCTGCACTTTTACACTTTCAAAACACTTCCTTCTGTCTGATTTATGAGCCGGTTTCCCCATGGAGACTGAAAATGTCCTCATAAGGTCAAAAACTACTGGTAATGCTATAGTTGAGACATTTGGTCCCCACAATATTATGAAAACCAGAACTACACACACACACGCACACACGGGTTTTCACATGTTATGGGCTCTCACTATAGCTGTAGAGATGTTTCTACTGTACAGACTGTATATGGAGTCATCTTCCAGCAACTCGCAGACCAAATATGTCCCCATAAGGTCAGAAATGACTGGTATTTCTTGACTTGAGACATTTGGTCCCCACAATATTATGAAAACCAGAACCACACACACATGTTGGTTTTCACGTGTTATGGGCTCTCACTATAGCTGTAGAGATATTTCTACTGTACAGACTGTTTATGGAGTCATCTTCCAGCAACTCGCAGACCAAATATGTCCCCATAAGGTCAGAAATGACTGGTATTTCTTTACTTAAGACATTTAGTCCCCACAATATTATGAAAACCAGAACTACACACACACACGTTGGGTTTTCATGTGTTATGGGCTCTCACTATAGCTGTAATGATGTTTCTACTGTACAGACTGTATATTGTATCCTAAACTCGACCCTCAAAGTAAATATTCAGAAGTTTTACACTCTCTAAATACTTCATTCTGTCTAATATGTTAGCCATTTTCCCTCATGAATATTAAAAACTGCTGGTATTGTTATACTTTAGTGGTGTTTTGGTCCCCACAAAGTATGAAACAGCAGAACAACACACACATGCTTTATCTACTCCAAAGAACATAGAATCACCAAGAGGTGACACTCTAGTGCGATTTGTGAAACAGCCACTAGACGCCGTTAGTGTCATGCGGCGGCCATTTTGTAATGAAAATTCCAATAGAACAACAGCATATTATAAGTCTGTAAAATAAACTATTAAAGTGCTGATGATTGTGATAGTAAGTGTTGTATTGTCGTCTTTCAGGTTGTATCTCAGCTTTAATGCGCTTTTTACATAAATAAATAAAAAACAAAGCAGCTGCTTGCCATCGCGACAGCAATGAGATCCAATGGACGTCCGAGTGCTTTCACTCCAAAATGGCGGAATCACGGGGCTGTTGCTCTGTGCTGCTTTTGTAATGGAACGTTCTATTGAGTGTCGCCTCTTGGTCATTCTAAGCTCTTGTCACATTTTGCAGTGCCCTCTTTTGGACACTAGCTTGTTTTGTACCCTACTGAAAAAAACAGCCTAAACCAGCCTAGGCTGGTTGGCTGGTTTTAGCTGGTCAACCAGCCTGGTTTTAGAGGGGTTTTGGCCACTTCCAGGCTGGTTTCCAGCCATTTCCAGCCTGGTCTTTGCTGGTCAAGCTGGGAGATGACCAGCTAAAACCAGCTTAACCAGCCTAGCCAGGCTGGGAGCCCAGCCAAAACCAGCTATGTCCAGCTTAAACCAGGCTAGAAATGGCTGGAAATCAGTCTGGAAGTGGCCAAAATCTTTCTAAAACCAGGCTGGTTGACCAGCTAAAACCAGCCAACCAGTTTAGGCTGGTTTAAGCAGTTTTTTTCAGTAGGGTAGTTTAACTTAATTTCCTATAATCCTTTGCACTTCTGATTGTATTCTGTTACAGCTGTTTCTTGCTTGTCAATTTAGCCCTGTCTTTATAAACCCCTTTGTCTTGTGTTTTAGTTGCTGTAGGATTTTGTTTGCCCCCTGATGTCTGGTATGTTTTTTGTTAGCACTTATACCCAGTTTAGTATTTGCAGATTTTTGGATTCTTGATTGTTTTTGTTAGCATTTCTACCCTGTTTTTGTATTTGCTTATTTTTGGATGTTTTGTCAGCTCTTTCGTCTGGACTCATCTCTAGATTTTTGTATCTTGCTTGAAGTTCCTGTGCAAGATTGGGAAGCTCCTTTGTTTTTGTCAAAATAAACTGCTGCACATGGATTTTTGTGTTTTGTGATTCTCCATCTCGTGACAGCTCTTTGTCTACTCTCTGTTCACCGTCAAACAGAATAGATATTGTTTAAATATTCGCCCTCCTGTAAAATTGTAATTATTTTTCAAATATTTCCCAAGAAATTTCTCACAGTATTTCCTCTAATATTGTTCCTTCTGGAGAAAGTCTTACTTGTTTTATTTCGGCTAGAATAAAAGCAGTTTTTAATTGTTTTAAAGCCATTTTAAGGTCAATATTATTAGCCCCCTTCAGCAATATTAGTTTTAAATTGTCTCCAGAACAAACCACTGTTATACAATGACTTGCCTAATTACTCTAACTTTACCCTAATTACCCTAGTTAAGCCTTTAAATGTCACTTTAAGCTGAATACTAGTGTCTTGAAGAATATCTAGTCTAATATTATTTACTGTCATCATGGCAAAGAGAAAAGACATCAGAGATTAGAAATGAGTTATTAAAACTATGAAATGTGTTCTTAGAAAAGCACTTCATGAAAAATAATTTAAAAATGCCACAGGAGGGGGAATAATTCTGTCCTCGGCTGTATAAATATGTAAATATGTAAATATGTAATTATAAAAAAACTACATGAAAAATTCTGTCTATCTGTATATGAATGGTAAGAGCGCTGACCGGGCAGATGCTGGACTACTGGAATATCCAGTGTTTTCAGCTCATCTGCGTTTCCCACTCCAGACAGCAGGAGGAGCTGTGGAGAGTTGATGGCGCCGCCGCTCAGAATCACCTCCTTCTCTGCAAACACCTGAAAAAATCATGAACGTATGAACATTTATACGTGTTTCTGTCTGTATTATATCATCTCTGCATCAAATTACAGAATTCCCGCTTGTGTGAGGTGTGTGTAATGCAGTGTGTGTGTGTGCAGGACAGTAAATCTGACTCTATTCTCTCCTCTGGCTGCCGACACACAGACAGACAGATGGACACATACACAGACAAACAGACACATTCATAGACAGACACACACGCACAAAGTCATACAGACACACACACGTCTGCTTTCACATTTCTGAGGAAATGAGTAAGAGTGATACTGAAGATGAGCAGATACCTGTATCTCTCTCACTCACACCCACCCACACACACACACACACACACACACACACACACACACACACACACACACACACACACACACACACACACACACACACACTCTCTCTCTCCACAGGAAGAGCTGTCTGCTGTTATCAGACACTACTGGAAAACATTCAACAGAACACTTTATCAGAAACAGTCACATGTACTATTATGAAATGCTCTTCTAATTTAAAGGGTCAGTTCACACAAAAATCCACATTTACTCGCACTCAAGTTGTTTGAAACGTTTATGAATTTCTGTTGATCAAAACAAGATCTTCTGAGCACAGTCTTGATAACACATCATAGAGTTTTTCTGTCATTATTTGGATAATTTTCTGGCAAATAGGATTGTAAATAATGATGTTGTACTCTCCCATTCACTGCGCTCTGAGTTTACCAACACTATGACCACTTCTGCTGTGGAGAAACACACAAATGTGGAAAGGGTGCATTAATCCTGTGTCTCCTGACCTTTTTGATCTGTCCGTTCTGCAGGTACTTGACTCCTCGAGCGTGGGCTCCGTCGAACAGCACGCGGGTCACCATACAGCGCACCTCTGTGCTCAGGTTGGGTCTGGACAGCGCCGGCCGCAGGTATGCACTTGCTGTGCTCCACCGCTGACCTGACAAATACAGATTACAGCACAGATTAACACTGATATATATATATATATATATATATATATATATATATATATATATATATATATATATATATATATATATATATATATATATATATATATATATATATAGTGAGTGTATGTGGACTTGAGTTTATATGTATAGGCAAGTGTATATGGGTATATATGCAAGGATCGTGTTTATATGTATAAGCGAGTGTATGTGGGTATATATGCAGGGATTAAGTTTATATGTATGTGTGTGTGTTGCTGTAGGTATATATGCAAGGATCGAGATTATATGTACAAGCGAGTGTATGTGGGTATATATGTGTCACGGATTGGCCAGGCTCTTCCACCAGCATCACGCAAAGATCACCATCACCTGAGTATTAACCACACACAGCTGCACCCAATCACTTATAGTCACTATATAAGCACACACCTCACTTCACTCAGTGTCCGGTCTCGTTCCTACGAAGCGGACTCTGAGTGAACACCTCCTGGTAATCACTAGCATTTCAAATCTCAGTATATTGTACTTATCTGCTCTCTGTCTCTCCTAGTTTGTCCAGTGTTCCCGGTGTCCTATCTGCCTTGTGTTTGTCATCAGTCTGTCTTCCCCGCAAGCCCTCTGGTGTGTGCATTCGGTCTCCCTCAGTATCAGTCATCCAGCCTGCCACCAAGGATCATCCGCACAACCGGACTACACTCACTTCTCCTCCGTTCTCCTTATGTGCTCATGTGTTGAAAATAAACATTGTTAATAATTCACTCACCTTCCTTGTCCGTCTGCTTCCCATAACAGAAGACCGGACCTCTACAATCAACAGCATGAGCACTCACGATCCCATTCAAGAGTTGGTGGACTCACTGAAGAGAGTGTTATTGTCATCTACTCCACTTCCCGAAGCACCACCAGCACCGAGCACTTCTTCACCGTCCACCCACTCATCCAGTCCCATGGCTCGACCAGCGCCCTACTCTGGCGGGGCGGAGGAGTGCAATGGATTTCTTTTGCAATGTTCTCTCATATTCACCATGCAACCTGAGTTATATCCCACAGATCGGTCCAAAATCGCATTCATCATCTCCCTTCTCTCTGGATCGGCTCTTCGGTGGGCAGAAACCATTTGGCAACAGTCTGGGCCGGTAACCAGCTCCATTCAAGCTTTCACCAAGTACTTTAAGGAGGTTTTTGGTCGCGCAGATGCAGAAGTAGCAGCTGGAGAACAGTTATACCATCTCAAACAGGGAGCCATGTCCACTCAGGATTATGCGCTCCGGTTCCGTACTCTGGCTGCTGCTAGCGGATGGAATGAGCGATCTCTCCTCACCACCTACCGGCTCGGACTGGAGCCCAGCCTCCGACTACAGCTAGCAGCCCTCGACGATACCTTGGGGTTGGAGAAATTCATCCAACAATCCCTCCGCTGTTCCGATCGTCTGAGGGCCTACCAGCACGATCTTCCACCTGTTCCCCAAGCACTCCTCCGTTCGCCAGAGCCAGCAGTCCCTCCAGAACCTGAACCAATGATCGTGGAATCTGGTAGACTCACCATCACTGAGCGACAGAGGAGGCTGACCCGGGGTCTATGTATGTACTGTGGTGCCGAAGGACATGTCAGGCTGGACTGTCCCATTCGTCCAGCACGTCCTTTGGTGAGTGTATTCAGTTCTCCCATTGAAAAAATGCATCCTCTCACCACCAATGTCCAGTTAACTACCCCTTCTATATCTGTTTCAGTCACGGCCCTCATCGACTCCGGGGCAGCTGGAAATTTCATCTCGTACACCCTCTGTCGCCAGCTCCATCTTAACACCGAAGCCTCGACGCACGTCTACCAGATCCAACCCATAACCAACGCAATCCATTCCCAGGCACGTATCCATCGCAAATGTGAGCCTATCTATCTCCAAGTGGGATTGCTCCACAAGGAGGAGATCCAATTTCTGGTTCTGGAGGGTGCATCCATGGACATCATTTTAGGGCGCCCGTGGCTGGTGAAGCACGATCCCATCCTCTCTTGGGGCACAGGAGAAATAAAGAAATGGGGTGAAGACTGCAAAACCAGATGTTTTCCCGACCTACCTGTTCAACTTCAGAAACCACTTACCATCTATGTCACGTCTGTCGAAAGCCCAGTCAATAAACGATCCATTCAAATCCCGAAGATCTACTCCGCATTTGAAGACGTTTTTTGCCCCAAGAGAGCTTCCCAGCTACCTCCACATCGGCCATGGGACTGCGCCATAGACCTGCTGCCAGACGCTCCTATGCCCAAAGGTAGGATCTACCCGTTGTCCCTTCCGGAAAATAAGGCCATGGAGGAGTATATTCAGGAAGCACTGAGTCAGGGGTATATCCGCCAGTCCACGTCACCCGCTGCCTCAAGCTTTTTCTTTGTGGCCAAGAAGGATGGAGGGCTGCGTCCTTGCATCGATTACCGAGTTCTGAATCAAGGAACAATTAAGTTCCGGTATCCCCTTCCTCTCGTCCCTGCGGCCCTGGAACAACTACGATCCGCCAAGATTTTCACGAAGTTGGACCTCCGCAGCGCCTACAATCTGGTCAGAATACGTGAGGGGGACGAGTGGAAGACGGCGTTTGTGACCCCTACAGGACACTACGAATACCTGGTCATGCCCTATGGTCTGGTCAACGCCCCCTCCGTATTCCAGAACTTCATTCACGAAGTCCTCCGGGAGTTCCTCCATATCTCCGTCATAGTCTATATTGATGACATCCTGATTTACTCCCGGAGTGAGGCCGAACACCGCCACCACGTTGCGGAGGTCCTACAAACCCTCAGAGACCATCAATTGTACCTCAAGGCTGAAAAATGCTCCTTCCACCTACCGTCTGTTCAGTTCTTGGGGTACATTATTGATCAGAAAGGGGTTCGCATGGACGAGGGGAAGGTGACTGCCGTTGTCTCCTGGCCAAAACCAACAACCATTAAAGAACTCCAGCGATTTCTAGGGTTTGCCAATTTCTATAGACGATTCATCCACAACTACAGTCTCATTACCGCTCCGCTGACCAACCTACTCAAAAACCACCCCAAGAAACTCTCCTGGCCTCCCGAAGCCGATGCAGCCTTCCAAACCCTCAAACAATCCTTCACTCAAGCTCCACTCCTGACTCACCCCGATCCTGAAATCCCGTTCGTGGTCGAGGTAGACGCCTCGACAACTGGAGTGGGAGCCATCCTGTCTCAACATCAAGGAACACCATCATTACTCCATCCATGCGCCTATTTCTCGAGGAAGCTCAGCCCGGCGGAGAGAAACTATGACATCGGAAACCGAGAGCTATTGGCTATCAAGCTTGCCCTGGAAGAATGGCGACACTGGCTGGAGGGAGCCAAACATCCTTTCCAGGTGATTACAGACCATAAGAATCTCCAGTACCTCAAGGAAGCCAAAAGACTCTGTCCTCGTCAGGCCCGATGGTCCCTGTTCTTCTCCCGATTCCAATTCTCCATATCTTACCGACCTGGGTCAAAGAACATCCGAGCGGACGCACTTTCCCGTATATATGATCAGCCGGAAGTCATGGAGACCCCAGCCAGAATCCTCCCAGAACAGATCACGGTCTGTCCAATCACCTGGTCCGCTCCTACAGTCATCGCCACTCCCGAATCCAGGACTCCGCCGGGCTGTCCCCCCAATCGTCGCTTCATTCCTGAAAACCAACGGGTAGATCTGATTCATTCCACCCATACATCTTTGGGCACAGGGCATCCCGGGACCAACAACACCCTCTCGTTGCTATCCCAACGCTTTTGGTGGCCGCACATGGCGAGGGATGTGAGGAGATACGTTCAAGGCTGTAGAGAGTGCGCTATGTCAAAGAGTCCTCGCCATCTACCTGCAGGTAAACTCCATCCCTTGCCCATCCCAAACCGCCCCTGGTCACACCTAGGAGTTGACTTTATGACAGATCTACCATCATCTGAAGGTAATACCTGCATTTTAGTCATTGTCGACCGATTTTCCAAATTCTGCCGTCTCATTCCCTTGAAGGGTCTGCCCACAGCCCTAGAAACCGCCGAAACCCTATTCAACCATGTCTTCCGATGCTTTGGGTTACCTGAAGACATAGTCTCGGACCGAGGACCCCAGTTCATCTCCAGACTATGGAAAGCCTTCCTCAGACTCCTAGGTGTGACCGTCAGCCTCTCGTCTGGCTATCATCCACAGACCAACGGCCAGACAGAGAGGAAGATCCAAGAAGTGGGGCGGTTCCTCAGAACATTCTGTCACGGTCATCAAAACTCCTGGAGCCAGTTTCTGGGCTGGGCGGAATACGCCCAGAATTCCCTGCGGCAACCTACCACCGGACTTACGCCATTCCAGTGTATTCTGGGCTTCCAACCTCCACTATTTCCCTGGGATGGCGAACCTTCTGATGTCCCCGCAGTGGATTACTGGTTCCGGGAGAGCGAGAGGGTCTGGGACGATGCTCATCACCATCTCCAGAGGGCAGTTCGCAGAGCCAAGGAGGTCTCCGACAAGAGGAGGATCCCAGGTCCAAGCTATGCGCCGGGGCAGAAAGTTTGGCTCTCCACCAGAGACATCCGCTTGCGACTGCCCTCCCGAAAACTTAGTCCCAGATTTGTTGGTCCCTTCACCATCCTGGAGCAGGTCAACCCCGTCACGTTTAAATTACAGTTACCACCACAATATAGGATCCACCCCACATTCCACGTTTCACTCCTCAAACCCTTTCACGACCCTTTGATTCCCTCCACAGAGCCTGGCCATGAAGAGGAACCTCCTCCCCCACTGATGTCGGAAGTCGGATCCATCTACAAGATCAAGGACCTTCTACGGTCCCGACGTCGTGGTGGTCAGCTGGAATATCTTGTCGACTGGGAGGGATACGGTCCGGAGGAGAGATCTTGGGTCCCCAGATCAGATATATTAGATCCTGCACTTATGGAAGAGTTCCACTCCAATCACCCCGAGTTTCCAGCACCTCGTGGACGTGGTAGACCACCACGGCGTCGGAGGTATAGGCCCTCAGGAGCGGGCCCTGGGGAGGGGGGTAATGTCACGGATTGGCCAGGCTCTTCCACCAGCATCACGCAAAGATCACCATCACCTGAGTATTAACCACACACAGCTGCACCCAATCACTTATAGTCACTATATAAGCACACACCTCACTTCACTCAGTGTCCGGTCTCGTTCCTACGAAGCGGACTCTGAGTGAACACCTCCTGGTAATCACTAGCATTTCAAATCTCAGTATATTGTACTTATCTGCTCTCTGTCTCTCCTAGTTTGTCCAGTGTTCCCGGTGTCCTATCTGCCTTGTGTTTGTCATCAGTCTGTCTTCCCCGCAAGCCCTCTGGTGTGTGCATTCGGTCTCCCTCAGTATCAGTCATCCAGCCTGCCACCAAGGATCATCCGCACAACCGGACTACACTCACTTCTCCTCCGTTCTCCTTATGTGCTCATGTGTTGAAAATAAACATTGTTAATAATTCACTCACCTTCCTTGTCCGTCTGCTTCCCATAACAATATGGAAGGATCAAGTTTATATGAATATGAGAGTGTATGCGGGTATATATGCAAGGATCGAGTTTATTAGTTTGCACGTGTGTTATTGTGGTTATATATGCAAGCATCAAGATTATATGTCTTAGTGAATGTATGTAGGTATATAAGCAAGCATCAAGATTATATGTCTAAGCGAGTGTATGTGGGTATGTATATATGCAAGCATCGAGATTATATGTATAAGCGAGTGTATGTGGGTATGTATATATGCAAGCATCGAGATTATATGTATAAGCGAGTGTATGTGGGTATGTATATATGCAAGAACAGAGATTATATGTATAAGCGAGTGTATGTGGGTATGTATATATGCAAGCACAGAGATTATAAGCGAGTGTATGTGAGTATGTATATATGCAAGCATCGAGATTATATGTATAAGCGAGTGTATGTGGGTGTGTATATATGCAAGAACAGAGATTATATGTATAAGCGAGTGTATGTGGGTATGTATATATGCAAGCATCGAGATTATATGTTTAAGCGAGTGTATGTGGGTGTATATGCAAGGATTGAGTTTATATGTATAAGCAAGTGTACAGTATGTGGGTATATACTTGTATGCAAGGATTAAGTTTATTAGTATATGCGTTTGTTATTGTGGGTATATATGCAAGGATCGAGTTTAGATGTATGTGCATGTGTTATTGTGGGTGTGTATGCAAGGATTGTGTTTATATGTATGTGTGTTTGTTGTGGGTATATATGCAAGGTTCAAGTCTATATGTATAAGCTAGTGTACAGTATGTGGGTATATATGCAAGGATCGAGTTTATTTGTATGTGAATGAGTTGTTGTGGGTATATATGCAAGGATCGAGTTTATATGTATAAGTGAGTGTATATGTAGGCAGTTTAAAGTGGTATATGCATGTGTTTTACGTTTGTGTTGATAAGCAAAGATTGATTTAAATCCTACATTGAACCTTATATATTTGTTTAGTTTATATATTAACAATGAACGTCTTGGCAAAGAGAAGAGGGAAAACAAATAAATCAAATTAAATAAACAATGTTAGTTTGTATCCCTACCCTAAACACCAGCAGCTATCCACTTTACCTTTATGAATGGTCATGTCCATCCAGCCAACCCCTTCCTGCTGGAACCCGTTCATGTCCTCAGTGTAGGGGTATCCAGCCTGCTGTCCCGCCTGGATGAATGCACGGTGCAGAGGGTTTTGTGTTTTCCCTCGACTCACGTGCAGCGGTCCGTCTCCTCCGCGGTACCGGTCCGGCCCGAGCTCGTGTGTCTGTGCTTTACGGAAGTATGGCAGGCAGTGATCGTAGCTCCAGCCATCCGCACCCTCGCGCTGCCAACGGTTGTAGTCCTCCGCGTGTCCCCGGATGTACACCATGGCGTTCAGCGAGGATGAGCCGCCCCAGACGCGCCCGCGGGGCCAGTACATCACACGGTCATCCATGTGGGCCTGAGGTAACGTGTGGTAGAACCAGTTGTACCTGGACATATCCCAATATTCAATAAGTAATCGATAGGTTTTTATCTCAAAATAAAGCCAGACAAGTTTATCAGCAGCTCGATGTGATGCGCAGCACTGTTATATAAAACTCAAGGGTTTATTCTGAGAAACAACCATCCTAGATGTACTTTATACTGAATATTACATGGCTGCTTACCACAAAAAAAATACACACTAGACACAAAACATTGTTCTGAGCCTTAGTAGTACTGTTAATTCCTTAACTGAACACAAAGCTGACAGAAACTAAAACAGCTGATGGAGTATACACTAACCTGCGCATTATTCAAACACTAGATGGCGCCAAACAGTCAAAAACGCAAAGCTGACAGAAACGAAAACAGCTGAATGGAGTATACACTAACCTGTGCATTATTCAGACACTAGATGGCGCCATACAGTCAAAAACACAAAGCTGACAGAAACGAAAACAGCTGAATGGAGTATACACTAACCTGTGCATTATTCAGACACTAGATGGCGCCATACAGTCAAAAACACAAAGCTGACAGAAACGAAAACAGCTGAATGGAGTATACACTAATCTGTGCATTATTCAGACACTAGATGGAGACAAACAGTCAAAAACACAAAGCTGACAGATATCAAAACACATGAATGGAGTATACACTAACCTGCACATTATTCAGACACTAGATGGCGCCAAACAGTCAAAAACGCAAAGCTGACAGAAACTAAAACAGCTGATGGAATATACACTAACCTGCTCATTATTCAGACACTAGATGGCGCCAAATGTAACCTCAAGTCAATACAAATGCAACATCATGTCAATACCTCACCTGTCGTCGCAGAGGTTGTATGTGAGTGCGGCCGGCATGTGGATCTTCCAGGACAGACGTGTGCTGCCCAGGTGCTTGTCTTTGGGTCCCGCTTCCAGAAGTAGCACCGAATCAGACGGGTTCTCCGACAGCCGGCTGGCCAGAACGCAGCCCGCAGAACCGGCCCCGACTATCACATAACTGTAGGATGGAGTACTCTTGTTTACCACAGTACTGATGTACCTGTGATGGAACAGCGGATTGCAGAGGCTGTACATGAGCCTCGAAGAGGAGGAGAAGCACGCCATACTGATGGAGATGATGAAGATGATGGAGATGATGGAGCGGTCAGCTTTCAGAGCAATGCACTGTTACTCATCTGCAGCCATCAGAGAAAAAACACAATTAATAACACTGCATTTATTTATTAACACTGCATTAATATCCCCACATTAATAGCTCTGCTTTAATAACACTACATTAATAACACTGCATTTATAAAAGTGCATTTATTTATTAATACTACATTAGTAACACTGCTATAATAACACTGCATTTAATTAATAACACTGCATTAATATTGCTGCATTAATTTATTAACACTGCTTTCATAGCCCTCATTAATAGCTCTGCATTAATAACACTGCATTAATAATACTGCAATAATAACTCTGCATTATTAACACTGCATTTACTTAATAACACTGTATTATTAAACACTGCATTATTAACACTGCATTTATCTAATAACACTGCATTATTAATACTGCATTTATCTAATAACACTGATTTATTAATACTGCATTTATCTAATAACACTGCATTATTAACACTGCATTTATCTAATAACACTGCATTATTAATACTGTATTTATCTAATAACACTGCATTATTAATACTGCATTTATCTAATAACACTGATTTATTAATACTGTATTTATCTAATAACACTGCATTATAAACACTGCATTTACTTAATAACACTGTATAATTAAACACTGCATTATTAACACTGCATTTATCTAATAACACTGCATTATTAATACTGCATTTATCTAATAACACTGCATTATTAATACTGCATTTATCTAATAACACTGCATTATTAATACTGTATTTATCTAATAACACTGCATTATTAATACTGCATTTATCTAATAACACTGATTTATTAATACTGCATTTATCTAATAACACTGCATTATTAATACTGCATTTATCTAATAACACTGATTTATTAATACTGCATTTATCTAATAACACTGCATTATTAATACTGCATTTATCTAATAACACTGATTTATTAATACTGCATTTATCGAATAACACTGCATTATAAATACTGCATTTATCTAATAACACTGCATTATTAATACTGCATTTATCTAATAACACTGATTTATTAATACTGCATTTATCTAATAACACTGCATTATTAATACTGCATTTATCTAATAACACTGCATTATTAATACTGTATTTATCTAATAACACTGCATTATAAACACTGCATTTACTTAATAACACTGTATTATTAAACACTGCATTATTAACACTGCATTTATCTAATAACACTGCATTATTAATACTGCATTTATCTAATAACACTGCATTATTAACACTGCATTTATCTATAACACTGCATTATTAACACTGCATTTATCTATAACACTGCATTATTAATACTGCATTTATCTAAACCACTGCATTATTAACACTGCATTTATCTATAACACTGCATTATTAATACTGCATTTATCTAATAACACTGCATTATTAACACTGCATTTATCTAATAACACTGCATTAATAACACTGCATTTGTCTAATAACACTGCATTAATAATACTGCATTTATCTAATAACACTGCATTATTAATACTGTATTTATTTAATAACACTGAATTAATTACACTGCATTACTAACTCTGCTTTAATTACACTGCATTTATTTTTAATAACACTACACTATTAAAACTGCATTAATAATACTGCATTTGTTTCATAACTTAATAACTTAGCAAAGGCAAAGCAAGGTCAACACACATAGATTTTTATGTGAATGACAACCACTATAAAAACTGCAGATACACAATACTTGAAAGTGCACGTGGTTAATGATTGATGCAGAACGCTTTAATGTGATCAGGAGTAATGTGTGTGCTCTGCTGTGTATCTGATAGTGTTGAGTAAATCAATCAAACACACACAATCAGACATCATTCATTCTTCTTTCTGCAATCAAATCCCCCCAAAAGATCCTTATACTGAAAAGGAACCTTGAATTTTACTTTTTATTCCTATTTAATATTGAGCAATGTTGGTCAGAACAATATTTGCACTGTTGTGGACTGGGGTCAAAGAGAAAATGTCCAATTTTGGTGTCGGCATCAAATAACATTTAAAAACTTAATTGTATACATATCAGTTTATATAGATCAGTTTCTATAGTTGCTGTGTTACCATAGCAACTGTAGAATCACCACACACACCAATAACTATAGTTGTTGTGTTGCCATAGCAACTGTAGAATCACCACAACACATCAATTATTATAGTTGTTGTGTTGCCATAGCAACTGTAGAATCAACACAACAAATCAATTATTATAGTTGTTGTGTTGCCATAGCAACTATAGAATCACCACAACAAATCAATTATTATAGTTGTTGTGTTACCATAGCAACTGTAGAATCACCACAACACATCAATTACTGTAGTTGTTGTGTTACCATAGCAACTGTAGAATCACCACAACAGATCAATTACTATAGTTGTTGTGTTACCGTAGCAACTGTAGAATTACCACAACACATCAATTACTATAGTTGTTGTATTACTGCAGCACACTATGGTATTTTCTACAGTGATAAACCGTGGTATACTTTACAAGATGCTACAGTAAACTAGTATACTGTGGTGAACTGTTTAGAGTATTTAGTTAATTCTAACACATTAGAGTATTTAGTTAAATCTAATATTTACACTTCAATAATGTATTCATCAAACTATAGTAATTATAGTGAAGTGATAATATTGTAAAAAGGCTGATGTGTGTAAAACAGTAAAACACTGTACTTTACAATAATAACCTTTTCAGCAAAAAATCAGATTGTCCAAAACTGAACTATCAAATATGGCTTTAATGAAGTCTAAAATAACCCTGAACACTCTGATATTCCCTATAATGCAGCAATAATGATGTAATTATATAAAGTTACAACACTTTAACACGTCATTGTATTTTACTATGGTATATTTACTATAGTAAAGTTCAAAAACACTACAATATTCACTACAGGAACTCTAATGCATGTTCTATAGTCAAATACTCTGAAATACCCTAGTATTTTCTCACTACGCAAATTCCTGAAGGATTGCAGAACTTATTTGTCTCGTTGATGATTAACAACACAAACCAAGGCCTTGACTCTTTGCTTCTTTCTATATATTCAGAGTTGCTTAAGGAGTGTTTTCTAAAACCCAAAATAGTCAGCGATCCCCCACACGTTCCTTCATAACTCGTAACTTTTCTGTCAAAACGGGCAGAGTTTGAGCTGATATGAAAGCGAAAGCCGCACAATAACAAGTAACACGTGTTGAAAGATTGTTTAGTAAAGATATACACCGTTAAAAACACAATTATACGTGAAAACAGCTTACCGTGCAGTGCTGTAGTGTCCGCACAGCTGACCTATGGAGATGTTGAAGAAGGACTCCGCTGTGGTCACGCCCACTCGAGCGTCCGCAAACACAAAGCTCATAGCCGTGAGCGAGTCTGATAGTTGGCTCCTCCCCTTATGTGAAGATGTCATCGCAGCGGGCGTGGCTTGTAGATCCTCCCACACTCGAGCGTGTGAATGACTTTACTTTTGGTTCAATCTACTGTTTACATGCACGCCAATAAAATAAAATACGCGCTGTGAAACCGGAGTAACAGCCTTTTGTGCAGAGGTGTGGGCACGCAGCGAGTTTTGCAAGTCTACACAACTGAAGTTGATATAATATGAAGATCTTATTTTGACTGAGCATAGCTATGAAGCAGAAAGAAGGGATTATGAGTCAGGGAGGGAGGTAAAACTTAATATCATTAACTCTCGGTTTTGAGTCGGGTCTAAGACAACAGATATTTCTATATTTAAAATATATATTTTTTGTATTCTATGAAATTGTCATAAATATTCATGCAAAAGATTTCTTAAATGATCTTAGCATATTACTCCAGTTGTGTCTTTACATTGTTTTCCTGTTACATCCAGGATTGATTTCTGTTATTTATTTAGAATAATAGTTGTTTAACAATAATATAAATAATTTTATTTATTTATAATAAATATAAGTAAATGGTTATATTTATTGAAAATAAATATATTATTTATATAAATGGTGGTTGCTACTGCCCCAGTAGAGCTTTATCTCTAGCAACACCCCTGGGTTTGAGTTACTTTAATGTATGGAACTAGATCAGTTTAAAAAATAAGACATTTACAATTCACGTTTACAAAATTTAATTCATAAATTCTAAACACAATTCATAAACGCACAAATCTAATTCGTAAATTCAAAACACAATTCGTAAATTCAAAACACAATTCATAAACGCACAAATCTAATTCGTAAATTCAAAACACAATTCATAAATGCACAAATCTAATTCGTAAATTCAAAACACAATTCGTAAACGCACAAATCTAATTCGTAAATTCAAAACACAATTCATAAACGCACAAATCTAATTCGTAAATTCAAAACACAATTCGTAAATTCAAAACACAATTCATAAACGCACAAATCTAATTCGTAAATTCAAAACACAATTCATAAATGCACAAATCTAATTCGTAAATTCAAAACACAATTCGTAAACGCACAAATCTAATTCGTAAATTCAAAACACAATTCATAAACGCACAAATCTAATTCGTAAATTCAAAACACAATTCGTAAATTCAAAACACAATTCATAAACGCACAAATCTAATTCGTAAATTCAAAATACAATTCGTAAATTCAAAACACAATTCGTAAATTTAAAACACAATTCATAAACGCACAAATCTAATTCGTAAATTCAAAACACAATTCGTAAATTCAAAACACAATTCGTAAATTCAAAACACAATTCATAAACGCACAAATCTAATTCGTAAATTCAAAACACAATTCATAAACGCACAAATATAATTCGTAAATTCAAAACACAATTCATAAACGCACAAATCTAATTCGTAAATTCAAAACACAATTCATAAACGCACAAATATAATTCGTAAATTCAAAACACAATTCATAAACGCACAAATCTAATTCGTAAATTCAAAACACAATTCGTAAATTCAAAACACAATTCATAAACGCACAAATCTAATTCGTAAATTCAAAACACAATTCATAAACGCACAAATATAATTCGTAAATTCAAAACACAATTCGTAAATTTAAAACACAATTCATAAACGCACAAATATAATTCGTAAATTCAAAACGCAATTCATAAACGCACAAATCTAATTCGTAAATTCAAAACACAATTCATAAACGCACAAATATAATTCGTAAATTCAAAACACAATTCATAAACGCACAAATCTAATTCGTAAATTCAAAACACAATTCGTAAATTCAAAACACAATTCATAAACGCACAAATCTAATTCGTAAATTCAAAACACAATTCATAAACGCACAAATCTAATTCGTAAATTCAAAACACAATTCACAAATGTGCAAATTCAATTAATAAATTCAAAACATGATTCATAAATGTGCAAATCCAGTTCATAAATTCAAAACGTAATTCGTAAATTCAAAACACAATTCGTAAACGCACAAATCTAATTCGTAAATTCAAAACACAATTCATAAACGCACAAATCTAATTCGTAAATTCAAAACACAATTCGTAAATTCAAAACACAATTCATAAACGCACAAATCTAATTCGTAAATTCAAAATACAATTCGTAAATTCAAAACACAATTCGTAAATTTAAAACACAATTCATAAACGCACAAATCTAATTCGTAAATTCAAAACACAATTCGTAAATTCAAAACACAATTCGTAAATTCAAAACACAATTCATAAACGCACAAATCTAATTCGTAAATTCAAAACACAATTCATAAACGCACAAATATAATTCGTAAATTCAAAACACAATTCATAAACGCACAAATCTAATTCGTAAATTCAAAACACAATTAATAAACGCACAAATATAATTCGTAAATTCAAAACACAATTCATAAACGCACAAATCTAATTCGTAAATTCAAAACACAATTCGTAAATTCAAAACACAATTCATAAACGCACAAATCTAATTCGTAAATTCAAAACACAATTCATAAACGCACAAATATAATTCGTAAATTCAAAACACAATTCGTAAATTCAAAACACAATTCATAAACGCACAAATATAATTCGTAAATTCAAAACACAATTCATAAACGCACAAATCTAATTCGTAAATTCAAAACACAATTCATAAACGCACAAATATAATTCGTAAATTCAAAACACAATTCATAAACGCACAAATCTAATTCGTAAATTCAAAACACAATTCGTAAATTCAAAACACAATTCATAAACGCACAAATCTAATTCGTAAATTCAAAACACAATTCATAAACGCACAAATCTAATTCGTAAATTCAAAACACAATTCACAAATGTGCAAATTCAATTAATAAATTCAAAACATGATTCATAAATGTGCAAATCCAGTTCATAAATTCAAAACGTAATTCGTAAATTCAAAACACAATTCGTAAATTCAAAACACAATTCATAAACGCACAAATCTAATTCGTAAATTCAAAATACAATTCGTAAATTCAAAACACAATTTGTAAATTTAAAACACAATTCATAAACGCACAAATCTAATTCGTAAATTCAAAACACAATTCGTAAATTCAAAACACAATTCGTAAATTCAAAACACAATTCATAAACGCACAAATATAATTCGTAAATTCAAAACACAATTCATAAACGCACAAATATAATTCGTAAATTCAAAACACAATTCATAAACGCACAAATCTAATTCGTAAATTCAAAACACAATTCATAAACGCACAAATATAATTCGTAAATTCAAAACACAATTCATAAACGCACAAATCTAATTCGTAAATTCAAAACACAATTCGTAAATTCAAAACACAATTCATAAACGCACAAATCTAATTCGTAAATTCAAAACACAATTCATAAACGCACAAATATAATTCGTAAATTCAAAACACAATTCGTAAATTCAAAACACAATTCATAAACGCACAAATATAATTCGTAAATTCAAAACACAATTCATAAACGCACAAATCTAATTCGTAAATTCAAAACACAATTCATAAACGCACAAATATAATTCGTAATTCAAAACACAATTCATAAACGCACAAATCTAATTCGTAAATTCAAAACACAATTCGTAAATTCAAAACACAATTCATAAACGCACAAATCTAATTCGTAAATTCAAAACACAATTCATAAACGCACAAATCTAATTCGTAAATTCAAAACACAATTCACAAATGTGCAAATTCAATTAATAAATTCAAAACATGATTCATAAATGTGCAAATCCAGTTCATAAATTCAAAACGTAATTCGTAAATTCAAAACACAATTCGTAAATTCAAAACACAATTCATAAACGCACAAATCTAATTCGTAAATTCAAAATACAATTCGTAAATTCAAAACACAATTTATAAATTTAAAACACAATTCATAAACGCACAAATCTAATTCGTAAATTCAAAACACAATTCGTAAATTCAAAACACAATTCGTAAATTCAAAACACAATTCATAAACGCACAAATCTAATTCGTAAATTCAAAACACAATTCATAAACGCACAAATATAATTCGTAAATTCAAAACACAATTCATAAACGCACAAATCTAATTCGTAAATTCAAAACACAATTCATAAACGCACAAATATAATTCGTAAATTCAAAACACAATTCATAAACGCACAAATATAATTCGTAAATTCAAAACACAATTCGTAAATTCAAAACACAATTCATAAACGCACAAATCTAATTCGTAAATTCAAAACACAATTCGTAAATTCAAAACACAATTCATAAACGCACAAATCTAATTCGTAAATTCAAAACACAATTCATAAACGCACAAATCTAATTCGTAAATTCAAAACACAATTCACAAATGTGCAAATTCAATTAATAAATTCAAAACATGATTCATAAATGTGCAAATCCAGTTCATAAATTCAAAACGTAATTCATAAATTCAAAACGCAATTCGTAAATTCAAAATCCAATTCAAAAATGGCCTACTCCAATTTGTAAATTCAAAGCACAATTCATAAATAGGCAAATTCAATTCATAAATTCAAAATTCAATTCATAAATTCAAAATCCAATTCATAAATTCAAAACACAATTCATAAATGGGCAACTCCAATTCGTAAATTCAAAAAACAATTAGTTTCTGTTCTGTTGTGCTGATTCTACAGTTGCTATGGTAACAAAAGAACTATTGTAATTAATCTGTTGTGGTGATTCTACGGTTGCTATGGTAACACAACAACTATAGTAATTAATCTGTTGTGGTGATTCTATGGTTGCTATGGTAACACAACAACTATAGTAATTAATCTGTTGTGGTGATTCTACAGTTGCTATGGTAACACAACAACTATAGAAATATAAATGAATGACAACACTGTAGTTTTCTACAACTATAGGGTATATTATACTGCTATCAGTGTTCAGTGTACCACCACAGTTTACTGTATTTAATACTACAGTACTTATTACAGTTGATCAGTTCACTGTAGTTAATACTGCTGGACTCTATGCTGGAGT
>NC_079442.1:941217-968717 GCF_903798145.1 Danio aesculapii | reverse complement strand
AAGCGGTGCTCAGTTTCTTCAAGATTAGTCTGACTTCCTTTCATGCAGATTTACGTAAGTGTGGATAGATGAATTGATCAGATAGGACTTGTTGTTGCTGTATTTTACAGATTGGATATAATAAGTGTTATGTAACATTTAAAATGGATAATGATTTAGTGTGCATTGTCTTTTTAGGCAGCATTCGTAATCTTACTGGCACATGGATTACTTTTTACAAAAGTAAGCCCCAAAGGTATAGATGTGAATATGAGCCTCCGTTTACATCAGAGCTAACCAAGCTCAGCGGCATACAGCAGGTAAATCCATGATCAAATACATTTCACACAAGCACTGGGAAAATGACAAACATTTATTTTAGACGTGCAATGTTTATTTAAAACACTGCAACATTTACTGCAACAATGATTTTCTTACTCAGATATTTACAGTATAGAATATTTCATTAGCTGATCAGCAAATAAATCTATAATCTTGAGTAAAAATTATAATAGCAAATATTAAGCAATGATGAAACAAAAATGATCTACTCTTTTTTTATCTACTGTTAAGCAATTCTTCTTCTAAAGTAAAGGTATTTACATTTTTCATATATTTTAAGCAATCAATTTATTTTGGAGGTTTAATTTTATAAAAAAATTAATGTATAAATAAATAAAAATAGTCAGTAAGATATCATTTAGCAGAATTCATGACATTTTTGTATAACAAAATAGTAATAATAATAATAATAATAATAATAATAATAATAATAATAATAATAATAATAATAATACTAATAATAACAATAATAATAATAATAATAATATTAATAATAATAAAAATTTAAATTAAAATTAATTTAAATAAATAAAAATAGTCAGTAAGATATAATTTTCATGATATTTTTGGATTTTCTTGTATAACAAAATAATAATAATAAAAATAATAATAATAATAATAATAAAAAATAATAATAAATAATAATAATCATAATAATTTATTTTAATAAACAAATAAATAAATAAATTCCTATGATATCATTTGGCAGAAATTCAATATGTGTTTGGATTTTAAACAGTATAACAAAATACTAATAATACTAATAATAATAAACACATTTTAATAAAAAAAAATACAGAGTAAGCTATAATTATGCAGAAATGTAGTTAATTTGAATTTTTAATAATAATAATAAAATAAAATAATAATACATTTGAATAAATAAATAGAAATACTAAAATGTCATTTTGGAGAATTTCAAGAAGGTTCTAGATTTTTTTTTTTACCATAAAATAAAACATCTTAATAAATAAATAAAAATATTAAGATCTAATTTTGCAGAAATTCAAGACGTTTTTAGATTTTTAAACCATATAATCAAATAATATAAAATAATAATAATAATAATAATGATAATAATAATAATAATAATAACAATTTTTTTTATTTTAATAAATAAATCGAAAAACAGAGTAAGATATAATTTTGCAGAAATTCAAGAAGTTTTTGGATTTTTAACCATATAATAATAATAATAATAATAATAATAATAATAATAATAATAATAATAATAATAATAAATAATAATAATAATAATAATAATAATGAGGAAGATACAGTTTTACAGATATTCAGTATGGTTTGGGATTTTTAATAGTGTAACCAAATAATAATAATGCATTTTAATAAATAAATAAAAACACTAGGATATTATTTTGCAGAATTATAATAAATAGAAATACAGAGTAAGATGTAATTTTGCACAAATTAAGAAGTTTTTTGATTTTTAACTATGTAACATAATAATAATAATAATAATAATAATAATAATAATAATAATAAAAAAACATTTTAATAAATAAAGAGAAATAGTGAGTAAGACATGTCAGTTTTCAGTGTTTTTATGAAGTGTGTTAATCAAAGCACACAGAAACACTGATGGATACTAATTAATCTCATTAATAATAATCGTAATAATAATAATCTGATTGTCTTCTTCATTGGCAGCTATGGTTCAGCTTCACGGTGTCCAATGTTTGTCCTCTCCTTAAATATTACATCGATGCATATAATCTCCCCACACCATCGCCAGGAACAGGAGACACTTATATAAAGATGGCTAATACAGGTCAGATTTATTCCTGCTATTACAGACATCATTTCATCTTCTGCTGTGTGTGACTCCACTGTTGATTATATTTTTACATTTTTTTTACCACATTTTGATCTCTGCTGACAAATGAATTAAATATTTAGCAAATGAATGTGATATAAGTGTAAATGTTATTATTCAAACCGTTTTCATAAGGTTTCAGTCTCATGATAATGTTCTCAGAATTTGAGCACACCCCATTACATGTGAATCACTGAACAAATGACTCAAACGAAACAGTCTATTTTGGAAGGTTCTTCTCAGAATGTTCAAAACTTGCATTTATGTAGACAATCTATTAAGATTATGTTTTGATTATAATAATGCTATTCAAAATACCGTTTTAGTCTCATTATATTAATGTTATTTAAAACCTCATTAGAACATTTTATCCACATTATATTATCTAAAAATGCATACGAAATGTAACGTTACATGCATTACGAAATAATTTGAGAATGATAAACTGAGCTGTGATCAAAATCATCTGCTCATTCACTGTTCCTTAAATACTGAACATCACATAAATGTTGCATAAACGGAAATAATCATTGATGAACAATATCTTTTATCTTCATTGTTTAAAAGCTTCCTGTCTGTGAATTATTTATAAGTTGGCAGGAGGCAATATGACACACAGTATAAGCCATTTATTGAGTAATTCTCTTGAAAGCAGAGAGACGCGGCTGGTTAAAATAAAAGCCACACTCTTTATTTTTCCACACTGTCAATTAGATGACTTCCGAGTTGAAAGATTTTGATGATAACTGGCTGTTTTTCCACTTAAGAAAACCAAGCAGATCTTTAGAGCTGATTTCTGAGAACTGTTTAGCATCATGCAGCTAGAAGACCCATTATCTCTTTGTGAGCATCACAGAGGTTTATCTTTATTAATGCTGTTTGAGAATTAGTTATATTTACTAAGAATAAAACAAACGGCATTACAATCTGTCACTTATTAATATGTCATTTACATTTCTAACAGAATAAAAGACTAAATTCTAATCTCTGAAATGAGATATTTATGTCTTTAACAGGACAAACCTGTTTTATTTGATCATATTTATGCAGGCCAATATTTATATCTTATAATAGAACAAAACTGATATAGATTTAACTTATAATCTGACTCAAAAGTAAAACAAATAGACATTTATAACTCAAATACAAACCAAATTACATTTATGTATATTGATAGGACAAAACCAACCAATATTTATCTTCTGATAGAAAATAAACTTAAAATAACAGCAGAAATGTAAATAATGAATAAATAAAGAAACGAAATAAATAAAACTAACTTAATCTAACTAAACTATTTAGAGAAGTCCGAGAGTGAGGGCAGAGTTAAGCTCATCCAGTGTTAGTTATTATTTTCTTAGGAAATAATAAAGAAAAAGAGAAAAAGAAAAAATGAGTAAAACTTTTAATTATTAAACAATTTTCTACAATACAAAAAGTCAGTAAAATAATGTTCACAATTTTACGGTAAACCACTGTATTTTATTATTTTTTAACCATTGAAATAACAGTAAAATCCATAAAATGTATGATGAAAAAACTGCAGTTGTGGTTACCAGAACTGTACCGTTAAAAATAAAGTAGAAACCATAAAATAATTGTAAAAATTTGCAGTAAACTACTGTATTGTTGTGGATCCCAGAACTTTACCATTAAAATACAGTAGAAACTATGAGGAAAATAATGTTCAAAGTTTACGGTAAACTAATATATATTATTTGTTTTTAACCATTGAAATTTGGATAAAATCTGTAAAAGATTATTGTGAAAAACCGGTAGTTGTGGTTGCCAGATCTTTATCTTTAAAAATACAGTAGAAAATACAGTAACAAAATTTCCAAAAACAATTAAGGTAAACTACCGTATTTCATTGTTTTTTTTTTCATTGAAATTTAGCTACAATCCATAAAGTTTATGATGAAAAACAGATGTGGTTGCCAAAACTTTACTGCTAAAAATGCGGTACAAAATATAGTGACATAATTTTCTATTAATTAATTTTCTATTCATTAATTTTAATAAATTTTCATAAAATTAAGTTTCTATAAATTTTATATTAAACTATTGTATTCCATTAGTATTTTACCACTAAAATTACGGTAAAATCTATCAAACTTATCATGAATAACCAGCAGTAAATGTTATCAGATCTTTACAGTTAAAAAGACGGTAGAAAATACTTAATTTCCAAAGTTTTACAGTATTTAATTCATTTTTAACCATTGAAATTAAGGCAGAATCTGTAAAACAATTATGGTGAAAAACTGGTAGTTGTGGTTGCCAGAGCTTTACCTTTAAAAATACGGTAGAAAATACAGTAAAATAATTTCCCAAACATTTTTGTGCTAAACAACCGTATTTCATTACTTTTTTTTACCATTGAAATTATTGTAAAATTTATGATTTATTTATGATGAAAAACAGCAGATGGTTGCCAGAACTTTACGGTAGAAAATAGTCAAATTATTTCCAAAGTTTTTACAGTAAACTACCGTATTTATTTATTTATTTTTTTTATTGAAAGTAAGGTAAAATCCATAAAATGTATGTTGAAAAATGGGCAGTTGTGTTTTGCAGAACTTTACTGTTAAAAATACGGTAGAAAATGTAGTAAAATAGTTTTCTGAATTTTATGGTAAACTACCATATTTCATTAGTTTTTTTTACTATTGAAATTTAGGTACAATCCATAAAGTTTATGATGAAAAACAGATGTGGTTGCCGCTAAAAATACGGTACAAAATATAGTAACATAATTTTCTAAATTTTATATTAAACTCTTGTATTTCATTAGTGTTTCACCACTAAAATTACGGTAAAATCTATCAAACTTATCATGAAAAACCAGCAGTAAATGTTATCAGAACTTTACAGTTAAAAAGACAGTAGGAAATACTCAATTTAAAAATTTTACAGTAAACTACAGTATTTCATTCATTTTTAACCATTGAAATTAAGGCAAAATCTGTAAAAAAAAATTATGGTGAAAAACTGGTAGGTGTGGTTGCCAGAGCTTTACCTTAAAATATACGGTAGAAAATACAGTAAAATCATTTCCCAAACATTTTTGCGCTAAACAACCATATTTCATTAGTTTTTTAACATTGAAATTATTGTAAAATATGTAAAATTTATGATGAAAAAACAGCAGATGGTTGCCAGAACTTTACGGTAGAAAATAGTCAAATTATTTCCAAAGTTTTTACAGTAAACTACCGTATTTTTCATTGAAATTAAGGTAAAATCCATAAAATTTATGTTGAAAAATGCAGAACTTTACTGTTAAAAATACGGTAGAAAATATAGTCAAATGGTTTTCTGAATTTCATGGTAAACTACCATATTGCTTTAGTTTTTTAACCATTGAATTTACAGTAAATTTTTAGTGCACATTTTTAAAAATATAAATTAATCTTGTAAGTTTTCAAAAAATTTACTTAGCAGTTGGTTTAGTCCGTATTACACCCAGAACTGCCTATATTCACTGTTTTTGGAGGCTTACAGCGCTTCTTCTCTTGTGATTGTTTTTCTACAGCTATACTTCAGTGGAACGCTCAGATTTCTGCAGTCCATGATGGAGAAAAAGTAGTGGTGATATTTACCGTGAGCTCAGTGGCGGATAAATACATCATCACACTGAACGACGACACACAATCACTCAACACGACTGAGGAAAGACGGGTGTGTGATGCTAAATTCACTGAGCACGACATGAACACCAGCAGGAGAATATGAACAGCAATAACATAGATATTTAGATATAAAGTACTATTACATAATGACTTGCCTAATTACCCTAACCTGCCTAATTAACCTAGTTAAGCCTTTAAATGTCACTTTAAGCTGAATACTAGTGTCTTGAAGAATATCTAGTCTAAAATTATGTGCTGTCATCATGACAAAGAGAAAATAAATCAGTTATTAGAGATGAGTTATTAACACTATTATGAATAGAAATGTGTTGAACAAATCTCCGTTAAACAGAAATTGGGGGAATAATACAAAAGAATAATTAAAATTTAACAGGACACATAAGATTTGACACATTTAAATTTTTTTATTAAAGTTTTTTCACCTCTTTTTATTGGGATAGTATAGTGAAGAACAGACAGGAAAGTATTGGGAGCAGAGAGAGGGGAAGGGTCGGCATAGGATGTCGAGCCAGGAATTGAACTCGGGTCGCCGTGAACACCATGGGGTGCTATACGTCAGCGCACTTAACCACTAGGCTATTGGCGCCGACAAGATTCAACACATTTAACAGGAAATACATCAACACTCAAATAAAAGTCTGCAGCAGCTTCTTCTTCAGCTGATTTTAATACGAGTGTATATATTGTTTATTTTTCAACCTACAGGAATGCAGATCTCAGGCCTGTAAAGTTGAACTGGATTACACGGGTCCATGTGAGGAAGACCTTCTGATAATAGTACGACTATAAATAATCGTGTTTTTCCTTTTGACGTAAGATTATTTTAATTGAAATGAAAAGCTCACTTCGTTATTTCTGAAAATAAGACAATATTCAGTGCTTGTCCAGAAATTGCTTCTTGATTTAAGAGCTTGTAGATATTTGGACTAGAAACAAGACAACTTTAACTGTGAAAAGCATTTATATGTATTCAAATGCATGCTGGATTCTACCAGTCAAGCAGAACCTGGAGGTTTCATGGGACTTGTTGTTTATTCTGGTGTGTTTTTGACAGATAACAGCACACTTTAAAAACTGTGACAGGGAAAGCGGTGCTTCGGCTGAGAGTACAGTGGACTGTAAGAGTGAGTATACCACAACGGCTTATAAGCACACAGACATTTTATATTTTCAGGAACCCAATTCAAATGCTTCCAGTTTAAGATCTGATCTCTTTAAAAATCAGTGATCTTCACTGCCTGATTGATATGGGATATAAAATGGGTTTAAACTAATACGTTTTAGTTTTAAAGGTGCTGTGTGTCAGTTTTTGACTCTTCTAAAGCATAAAAACACTATCATATGTTTGCAGATATTTAGAAACATGCTCAGTGAACATTCTTGTTTATCTGTAAAACAATGCTGAAGTCAGATATTCTGCTTTGAACTTTTTTTCTGTGCCAGAACGCTGTCTTTGTTTTGGTTCTTTTGACCCACCCACTGCCAGTTTAGCCTACTATATTTCAGCAGCCCGGGATGCCTTGCTGGAAAACAGCGCATTTGGTTTATTTAGTAACAAAGGCTCTGAAAAGCATGCGTCAGTGACTGAAATGCGCCCTCCGGAGTTCCACATGAGGTTATTAATTAGCAAATAATATAAATATTAGGAGCGTAAACATTAGGTGAGCAGGTCTCATTGTAACCCCGTGTCCTAACAACACGCTACGTGACGAGATACACAGCGATGAGCAATTGGGCTGTTTGCATCAGACGAAACATGACAGAAATGTAAACTCAGCCATTCAGAGGCACAGAATATGCACTCACTCATGAAATGGTAAGGTTTTTAATCTAATTAATACATATTAAACCTCTTTAACATTATTAAATGTAGATGCTGAATCACTGACGTGTTGGTTTGCACCAAGTCTCAGTTCTGAAGTTCAATTTCAGACGGTTTATTTGATTTTCCAGATCTGAGTTGAACTATCTGCTGCTGCTTTCAGTAGTATGGTTATAAATGTCACGTAAAATGGCATTCAGACTCACATTATGAGCATTTAACACTGAATAAAGCACATGAGCTGTACTTGAGGTGATCATGCTCAGTTTTCTGTTGTTCACCTGAGAGAAGCTGTTTCTAATATATCAATTTTAGGTGTTTGTTAGGACAAAAACTCCTTTTAATATGGAGAATATTCCTACTATCGGGTGCTGTTGCTTTTATTTAGAACACGATTTAAATCACTCGCTCCTGTCCTCAATCTGGCAACCTGCGCTTGTGTTTGTTTTGATCCAGGAATGCAATACCTAGCTCAACCACTGGGTGTCAAACGTACACACTGCACCTTTAGAACGGTGTTTTAGAATGAAAATAATCCACATCCACACTGGTGTTTCATCAAACATTTCTGAAAAGCTCTGCGTCAACATTACACTGCTGAAAACGCACATTACGTGAGCACACACACACTCTGATATGCGCTGAAAGCTGCTTCACAGTGTATTCTCGCGTCTGAGCTCTAGGCAGTCAGCGGGAGCTTTGAGGACACTTGCCTACAACTGTAAAGAGGAAGCTTATGAAATTGAAAACAGTCACATTAACTGTTCACTGAAAGTTTATCTGTGGCTGAAAACACACTAGCTGTGCATATAAACCACTGATGTTTTAATGGTGTCTTAGTTTATTTGTGTGTTAAACTCTTGTTTTTTTAATTTCAGACGGATCTGTTTTGCTTATCGGTGTCGGATGTGTGCTGACGCTGATTTTCATTCTCCTCTGCTGCTGCATCTTCTGTAAGTTAACAAGACAAACAAAAGAAATCTGCCTTTTACATAAAACCCTTCCTTTATACACGCTCAGAAATAAAGGTAATCGAGCTGTCTCTGGGGGGCACCTTTTTAAAAGATACACATTTGTACAAAAATTATAAAAGATTCTTATTCTGTGGAAAATGTGGAATTCTGTGGAAAATCTGTGGAATTCTGTAGAAAATCTCCGGAAACTGTGAAAAATCTGTAAAAGTCTGTGGAAAATGCGGAATTCTGTGGAAAATCTGTGGAATTCTGTGGAAAATCTGCGGAATTCTGTGGAAAATCTGTAGAATTCTGTGGAAAATCTTCGAAATTCTGTGGAAAATCTCTGGAATTCTGTGAAAAATCTGCAAAATTCTGTGAAAAATGCGGAATTCTGTGGAAAATCTGCGGAATTCTGTGAAAAATCTGCAAAATTCTGTAGAAAATGCGGAATTCTGTGGAAAATCTGCGGAATTCTGTGGAAAATCTGCAAAATTCTGTGAAAAATCTGCGGAATTCTGTGGAAAATCTGCGGAATTCTGTGAAAAATCTGCGGAATTCTGTGGAAATTTGCAGAATTCTGTGGAAATTCTGTGGAATTCTGTGGAAAATCTGCAGAATTCTGTGAAAAATCTGCAAAATTCTGTGGAAAATTTGCGGAATTCTGTGAAAAATCTGCGGAATTCTGTGGAAAATCTGCAGAATTCTGTGGAAAATCTTCGGAATTCTGTGGAAAATCTCTGGAATTCTGTGAAAAATCTGCAAAATTCTGTGGAAAATGCAGAATTCTGTGGAAAATCTGCAGAATTCTGTGGAAAATCTGCGGAATTCTGTGGAAAATCTGCAAAATTCTGTGAAAAATCAGCAAAATTCTGTGGAAAATGCGGAATTCTGTGGAAAATCTGCGGAATTCTGTGAAAAATCAGCAAAATTCTGTGGAAATTTGCAGAATTCTGTGGAATTCTGTGGAAAATCTGCAGAATTCTGTGAAAAATCTGCAAAATTCTGTGGAAAATTTGCGGAATTCTGTGAAAAATCTGCGGAATTCTGTGGAACATCTGAGGAATTCTGTGGAAAATCTGCGGAATTCTGTGGAAAATCTGCAGAATTCTGTGAAAAATCTGCAAAATTCTGTGGAAAATTTGCGGAATTCTGTGAAAAATCTGCGGAATTCTGTGGAAAATCTGTGGAATTCTGTGGAAAATCTGTGGAATTCTGTGGAACATCTGAGGAATTCTGTGGAACATCTGCGGAATTCTGTGGAAAATCTGTGGAATTCTGCACACACAGATTCCGTGTGGGCCTAGTTATGGGTAAGACTAAGACCATGCGGGTCAGCTAGTTGAAACGGTAGGCTACAAATAATTTGTTATGAATTAATTAATTATTCATAAATAATGAATTCACCAGCGCCTACGAAGACGATGCCATCGTCCATCGAGATGTTTCACATAAGACATCATACAATGTCAAATTGGTCAACATCGCCCAACCCTAGTGTGTGTGTGTGTGTGTCTGTGATTGTGTGCGTGAACTTTGTAACAACATTGTGTGTGACTCATCGTTGCAGAAAGGCTTGAATTAACTCCATAACAAATCCATCAGATAATGATTGGGAAAGTTCTCACTGTAATATTTCTCCCAAACGTTACGTGAGATCTGCTTCCTTCATGTCTGTCACTGTGCTGTTTATCTGACGCAGCCGAGGCGGAGATTGAGGCACACTCTGACAGGCATGTGAGAACGGTGGGTGGGGGGAACCAGCATTAAAGCCACAGGCCACCAAAACAGCTACAAAGGTTGTTCAGAGCAGAAGTTTCCAACATTCTGAAAGCTCTAATCAATAATCTGATGGATGTTTTGAGCTGGAACTTCACAGACACATTCTGGAGACACAAAAGACTGATCCTAAATCTGGAAAAAGGGGGTAAAATAGGTGCCCTTAAACACAAGCTAAATAATCTGCCAATGGGGTAACTAAAATAATTTCAAGGAGATTGTCTGAAAGTGCAAATATGACACCCACTTCACCTCAATATTCCATGCTAAAGCCTGTGTGTGTGTGTGTGTGTGTGTGTGTGTGTGTGTATCCTCAGGTCTGCTGCAGCGGTGTGTTGTGATGTCGAAGCGCAGTGTGTCGGTGCGGGTCCTGCTCGTGTATCCTGCAGTGGACGCCGTGTTTCAGCGCTCAGTGATGCGGCTGGCCGAACTCCTGCAGAGCCGCGGCGGTGTGTGTGTGTTCGTGGACGTGTGGGACAGCAGGAGCGTCGCGGAGCAAGGGCCGCTGCGCTGGATCAACACACACACCGAGTTGGCGGACAGAGTGCTCATCGTATCGCCGCCTACACGCAACCACGGTAAAGCTGCTTCATATTCACACATTCAGAGATTCAGCTATTATGCAAAATCACGTTTATGAGTGCGCAGTAGGTAGTGCTGTCGTCTCACAGCAAGAAAGTCGCTGGTTTGAGCCTCGGCTGGGTCAGTTGGCCACGAGGGCCAACTCATCCGATATATATTGGATTCATATCGGATAAATTTCCCCCAAAATAAACAAGGCCTGAATCTGATTTGAGTAACTCGGAGTCCATGTGATTTGTTCCTGCTTCCACTTACATGGGCCATATCCGATCTGTGCCACATGGGAGAAACAAATAGGAAATGTGGCCTTTTTTATCCGTGATCATAGAGATAACCAGATGATCAATCATTCTTGGCTAGAAATTGCAACAGCCGTGAAAAATGAGGATTTTTTTTGTTAAAATGTTTGGAAAAACCTGAGGGATGAGTTTGTTAAAACCAAAAGAGACCATAACAAAAGTGGAGACCCCGAGGGCACAAATACAGAAGTATGTTTTTCCACCAGTCACAGGTTTTACACTGATGTAGATATTACAATCTTGAATTTAAAACAATTTAATAGTTACAAAACTATAATTAAGGAACAAATTATTTCTTTGATAACTGGAAAGGAATATTTGAACCTATCGGTTTACAGTATACTGATGGCCTGCTTCTCTAGGCTTTACTGGTGATGATGGTCAGGAATGTTGGACCATTAATGCCTTTTTAGCAGAAGTATAGGACAGAAACTAGCCAGACAGTGATGTGTGAATTGTGGAGTGAGCTAAATCTAAAAAGAATAAATAATAATAATCTGTATTTTTTTAAGTAAGTGTGCTTTTTTTTTTGCTTTTATTCTTGCTATAATAAAAAATATATTTGTAGAGCAAAACAGTTCTGCTGTCATTAATATTTTAATAAATTTTAATAGGTAAAACTGTCTGAGATATAAACAAAAGCAAGTGATGCATCAAAGTTTGATTTAAAATAAATCTTGAATGGTTATAATAATCGTTAAAATAACTTATAAAAGTAGGTGCCAGTGGTGTAGTGGTTAGTGCGTCGACACATGCACTGTGACCCGAGTTCGATTCCCGCCTCGTGGTCCTATGCCAATCCTTCTCTTCTCTCTGCTTCCCACATTTTCTGTCAATACAGAAAATCTCTACTGTCCTATCTAATAAAGGTGAAACCCCCCCAAAAAATATTATAATTAAAATAATTTATAACAACAATAAAAATAATTCGTTTAAAAATATTGAAAAATAATGAATTTAATTGTATGACGTAGTTCCGGAAACTTCCTACTTCTCTGTTTATACATCTGACTTTACGGTGGGTTTCTTTTGACCGCCCCCCTGTTGTGTTTTGAAGAATATCACGACGGCGAACGCGTCAAGTATAGAAGCCTCGTCTGTTTCGCGAGGTGCGAGCACAGTCAGCGGAGGTGCGTGATGTGGCGCCAGGCGAAAGTATAACTCTGGCTTTAGAGTGTGATAGGATTAAAAGAAGAGGATTAAAAATCAGGCACTTGTAGCTCCGCCCTCTTCTGAAAAAGAGCACAATCTCATTTGCATTTAAAGCGACAGTCACCAAAACACCACAATTAGGATCAAAGCCGAAAAGGGTCCGATACTGAGTTAGAGAACATTATCTGTGTACTATTTTCAGCTCAAACTTCACTACACACTCTAAAGACGTCAACGGCTTTTTGACATCTTGTAAAAAGGGATAGAACAGGTCCACTATTGTTTATTGTTTGCCAATTCTAAATAGAGAAATTATATTAGCAGCCAATGACTATCAAAGTACAACATCGTCTACAGTCAATTTAATAGTGCTGATGTTGTTTTGCTGTCGTTTGGCATGTGTATTCAAATATTTAACGTAGGTGTAAACAATATGGGGAGTATCACTATATAAGTCGTCATTGTTACGAAACTAAACGAATGTGCGAATATAAAACCAGCTTTACCTCAATCTTTAATATCACTAATCAAGCATGCAGTTATCTTACATGTAATACATATGTAAAGCAGAAGTAGTATACTTAAAGTTGTTTTATTTTAGCAAATAAAAGTACACTAAATACACTCAAATTTGTGCTTTAATTGAAGTTATTTTAGACTAAAATAGGGGGCACAATGGCTCAGTGGTTAGCACTGTGGCCACACAGCAGGAAAGTCGCTGGTTCGAGCCTCGGCTGGGTCAGTTGGCATTTCTGTGTGGAGTTTGCATTTTCTCCTTGTGTTGACGTGGGTTTCCTCCGGGTGCTCCTGTTTCCCCTGTTGTGCTGAGAAACGCCCCTGCCGCAAAATGCACGGCCTTATAGAATTTCATTAGCATTCTCAGTCTACAGAAAAATAAAAAATAAAAAAAAAAAAAAAATAAATCAAAGGTCATAATTGATTAAAAGGTGAAATGATTATTATTTTGATGGATAAACCAAGGACAAGAAGTGAAACTCATTTTAAAATATACTAGGCTTACAAGTAAATGTAAAATCGCCATTATTGACTGTAGTGTTGCCTAAAATTTGGCTTTTTGGTGGGTTTTAAACCGATATTGAGGCTACATGGAACACATCAAATTGTTGATGCTGTTTTAAACGAAACCACACATTAAACAATTCACTTAATCTCATTGGTATTGGATTTAAAGTTAATCAATCTATTTATTTATTTATTTATTTATTTATTTATTTATTTATTTATTTATTTATTTATCTTCTGTAAGGGATGGACTCCATTCATCAAACTCCCCCTCAGTCACTCTCATTAGTTTCTATTATTACATTTTTTATTTGATCAATTTCAGTTAATAGATGCACATTTCTCAGCACAACACCCCCACAGTCCAAACACATGCGCTATAGGGGAATTGATGAACTAAATCGGCTGTGGTGTATGAGTGTGAATGCGAGAGTATATGAGTGTTTCCCAATACTGGGTTGTGGCTGGAATGGCATCCGCTGCGTAAAACATATGATGGAATAGTTGGCGGTTCATTCCACTGTGGCGACCCCTGATTAATAAAGCCGAAAATAAAATGTATGAATGAATAAGACTTGAAAACACCAGCTCTATTTAGTTGACTGTGAACAGTGTTGTACTTTGATAGTCACTGGCTGATGATATGATTTCTCTATTTAGAGTTGGTAAATAACACTTTACTACAATTAGATTATGAACGAGAGTCCGAATGAGCGAATATAAAACCTCGAGTCTCCAGCATGTGCAAACTGAAGTGGTCCAGATCCGCTATATTTTGTTGAATTGTTTTTAGCACTTTAGTTTGCAAACGGCACATTGATTAGCAATATTTACATCCAAACATGCGAATTAACTTCATGCGCAAAACTGGATTATGGCATAAAAGATGAGGGAATAAAGCAGCGTAAAGCAGTCAAAGAGAACAATATCGACACTTCCTGATTATCTGGCGCCAAATATCAACTATAAAAACTGAATTTGCCGTGGTAGGAGAAGCTGCGTCAATCTTTGTTAAGCTTCATAAACTAATTTCGAGAGGAGCATGTGATATGATTGACCACAGCCGGTCTCTCATCTATAATCAATAGCTAGCCAATCAGATTAATCCAAACTCACTATAAGTAGCATGTCTAAAACTACTCCTTTACCTTCATTTTCTCAAGAAACCCCCCATCCACCCCATCTCCCCCTTCTCTCGAGAACTACCTGATCTCGTACTCCCCTTACATGCTCATCGACCAGGCGGGAGCCCTGGGCTGAATTATCTCCGAGCTCAGGGTTCTCTTCCGGGACAGCATGCCAAACCTGCTATTATTATCATCAAGCAATATAAGTGCAAACTCTTGAATCTTCATTTAATAAATGGCTAATAAAAGCCTCAGAGGGCAATCCTGACATGCAGTGAACGCGCGTTTGAAGGTGTCAGACGTGGAGCACAGACGCTCTTGATTCTGGAGGTCATTAATAATATAACAACACTAATACTGAGATGCTTAAGGCGTTTTAGAATGAGCAAAACAACAGTTCAGATGTTCTACAGTGTGCTCAGCCTGCTGGTTTGTCCATTTACACTCATTTTCATCATCACATGACCTCATAACAAAATCACATGACTTTTTTTAATGCACATACTAGAATTTGTTCAGTAAAAGTGTTTCCATCGTGGTTTATGCGCATCTTTTCTAATCGAATAAAAAGCGTATCCCACTCAGTTATGCATGTTTTTATGTGCATTTTCAAAACTCAAGCGCATCTTGGTGTTTCCATCAACCGGTGTATGTGTAAATCCAAAACGCACATAAATATAGGTGGATGGAAAGTAGCTATATTGTTAGCCTGAGGATTCCTGTAGGTCAAACACCGAGCCGGAAACCTGTGATTTCATGCTCATCTTCGTCTTTTCATGAGTTTTAAAGCAGGACTAGATTTTGTTGCAGTCGCAGCATGTTTCGCCTCCTCTGCTTCCCATCAGCACTGGAGATTTTTTTGGGTCAAGGTACAGTCGGATCCTCGACATAAACACGTGTTCTCAGAGCTCTGTGGTTGAGTTTTCTGCTTACATTCATTTTCTCTGGAGTTTTTCTTCATATACATGTTTTGCAATTTCAGTCATTTCTGCAGTCTTTTGGTGGGGATGCAAAACCAAATTCAAGATGCGTTGAAATAATTGTTTATGTTTTTAAATAAGACTTTACATTTAACTCAAAGATTTTAAAAACACACAAGCCATTAAAATATTTATTAAAAGTAAAAGTGTATTGACAGGGAGTCATTCATTCATTATCTTTTCGGCTTAGTCCCTTTGTTAATTTGGTGTCGCCACAGCGGAATGAACCGCCAACTTATCCAGTACATGTTTTACACAGCGGATGCCCTTCCAGCCGCAACCCATCTCTGGGAAACATTCATACACACTCACTCACACTCACACACTACGGACAATTTAGCCTACCCAATTCACCTGCATCACATGTGTTTAAACCGGAGCACCCGGAGGAAACCCACGCGAATGCAGGGAGAACATGCAAACTCCACACAGAAACGCCAACTGACCCATCCGAGGCTCAAACCAGTGACCTTCTTGCTGTGAGGCGACAGCACTACCTACTGCGCCACTGCAGTGAAAGAGTCCAGAGGTGTAATTTTACCAGCGTTGTAAGATGGTCAAAAAGGCAGGCAGCAGACAGGAATAAACAAACAAAACAAAGCAAGGTTCAAACACGGAAGGCAAGGAAACCGCGTCGTAATGTTCACAAAACTGTTCAACAAGACTCAGCACTGAAGTGTGTGTGTGTGTTGTTTACATAGTCCTAGTAATCAGTTCATGAGTAGCTTCAGCTGTGTCTGGATCTTGTAGTGCATTTAATGACGGATTTGAAGTTCTATGCAATACTGTGTGTTAACCAGCGATCTGCACAGGATGGATCGTTGGTGATCGTGACACTGCTTTTTTAGTATATATATTCTGTTCTCTCTGCAGATGCTCTTAAACCAGACGTTGTTTCTGGCATGACGGATCACAGCGTTTCAGCTTCTGCCAGCAATCTGTTCACGCTGGCTCTAAACCTGGTCAGCAGTGCTGCTCATGACCCCCAGGGCCGGGACAAGTTCTGGGTCATCAGCTTGGGGCAGGAGGAGAAGAGCATTCAGGCTGAACTCAGAGGATTGAGGGTGTTTAATCTGCCCAGAGACCAGGAGAAGCTCCATCAGCAGCTCACTGCTGGAGAAAAGAGCATCAACACGTGCTGCAGCACTTTCTACGTCAAAAACGCTCTGGGGAAGATGGAGATCAACACTTCTCGAGCTGTGTGAAAGCCAGTATAGATGATTTTAATGTGGTGATGTCATTGGTCCATAAACATTTCCTGCTTGTTGTCAAACTGTTAATAACTGTAACAAGAGGCGAATCAATCATATCTCAGCGTTAAAACAGCTGGCGTAACATTATTAATCAATATGTGGACCTTTTAGGAATCTCGGGAGCTATGAAAACACACACATGTAATACGTTAGGACCATTGTTATCATTTACATCCCTCAAAATGGTCTACAGACCCCAATCCTGATCGTTCGCTTGTCCATTTTTTTTTTTTTTTTTTGGAAATAGCCTTCATTTACAGCTCCTATAGTTAAATTGATGGGTTTTTCTTTTTTATTTTAATCCATTCAGCTGATCTCCAGGTCTGGCGGAAACACTTTTAGCTTAGCTTAGCATAGATCATTGAATCGGATTAGACCATTAGCATCCCGCTCAAAAATGATAATTGTTCCTATTTAAAGCTCGACTCCTCTGACTGAAAAATGGGAAAATTTTGTTGCCATACCAAGCGATAGTACGCAGAGCTTGAAATTCAGCTAGCTATGCAACATCCCAATATTCGCAGAATAAATTAAGCATACAAAATATAACACCTTGTAAAACAGCTTTTAAGACAAGGGCCTTACATTTCTCTGAATTGATTTATGACCAGACAGCACAGTGGCTCAGTGGTTAGCACTGTGGCCTCACAGCAAGAAGATGGCTGGTTCGAGTCCCGGTTGGATAAGTTGGCGTTTCTGAGTTTGCATGTTCTCCCTGTGTTGGCGTGGGAGTTATTTCCTCCGGGTGCTCTGGTTTCCCCCACAATCAAAACACATGCGCTAAATTGGTGAACTAAATTTTATAATAGTGTACGAGTGTGTATGGGTGTTTCCCAGTACTGGGTTGCAGCTGGAAGGGCATCTGCTGCGTAGTACATATGCTGGAATAGTTGGTGGTTTAGGGACTAAGCTGAAGGAAAATTAATAAAGGACCCGCTCCTTAAAATTAGGCCAGAAATTGGGTCAGAATGAGGGTTGACATACACTTTTCTGCATACATGTTTGTGTATATGTACTGTACATGTATATCATTCCATGTCATGACCCCTTTAACCGATTTGGTATTTCCCAGAATGTTCCAGTGAACATGATGTGGTTGAAACTGCAGCTCTCAGCATGTGGTTAGAGATGCAGATTCTTGTTAATGTGAGATTATGAGCACTAAACAAAAGCAGCCATTCATTCTGCTCACCACATCCCATAATGATTGCTATAAAAATAATAATAAAATTAAATCAAGGAATGAGAACCACAACATTACAAACAAATATTTGAAAATCAGGCAAAAAGGGAAACATACATGAGGGATTTAATGAGAGACAGAAGTAAAACTCAATAGTGTATTGAAAATAATCACTAAAAAGGAGGGAGAATTATTCAATCTATTTAAATTTGTTAAAATTTCGATAAAAAAAAAAAAATAATAAATTTTTCAAAGTTATAGCTAAATCTCCATATGCATGTCTAAATATTTCTGTATTTACTATTTCAGTATTAAATAGTATAGCTTTTCTGGAGTGGGCGGAGCTAAAGAGTTCATGATTCGCTCACTGTGATTGGTGGATTGTTCTCCACAGCATCATGGGTAATGTAGTTTTTCAGCATGAACTGAAGAGTAAGAACAGCATTTATTTGTAACCATCTCTTAGAGAAGTGTTTCTCAACCACGTTCCTGGAGGAGCACCAGCACTGCATGTTTTGATGTCTCCTTTGTCACCCATTACAGGCCTTTTCAGTCACTGCTAATGAGCTGATGATCTGAATCAGCTGTGTTTGGTTAAGGAGACATGGAAAATGTGCAGAGCTGGTGCTCCCCCAGGAACATGGTTGAGAAACACTGTCTTAGAGCTTTGTTTTCATGTGTATTATATTCAATATGCTGTTAATGTCTATTGATGACTTTAATTTAGAAGTTATATGCTATATTTTGTATCATTGTGAGATTATGTATATACAGTATAATAATCGAATGGTAGTTACGATCCTGAACTGCTTAGGGTTAAGGTTAGGGCTCTGTCAAAGACAATCAGGGACAAAAACCTGCGTGAAATATGATATAACAACAGTTTGAGCATGTTGAAGGGAATTTTTTATGGTTTTTCTCTGGTTTCTTTCAATTTCTAGTTGAATGAAAATATATATATATATTATGTAATGATAAAACTTTAATAAACTGACATGCAAAGTCCAGGATGTCACTGATGTTTTCACTTTTTTGATGAATAAATAGGTTTATATGTCATCTGAAAGCTGAATCAATAAGGTTTGTTGGGATTGAACAATAATACAACTATATGAAAATCTGAAAACAAAATTAAATATTGAGAAAATGTTGAATATTATTGCAAATTAAGTTGTGCAAATAAAAAGCTGTGTGAATTAATAAGTTGCATGTTAATAATCAAAAATATATTTACAATTATTTTTGATATGAAGTTAATAGCTCAGAGGTTAGCACTGTGGCCTCACAGCAACCTGTCAACATTGGGATGTGAAAATAAGGGAATGCACACCATAATAAGGGATCCCCCCCCCTCTCCCCCTTTTAAAAAGTCCCCAAACTAATTAGTTCATTTGGAGCTGTTTCATTGTAAATAAACAGTTAAACGGTCAGTAATAGGTTTTATTATTAATATTTACAAAAGAAAAATAAATAGTATACATTAACAGCAAATGCATTAGCAACAGTTCAGCTTATTAAAAGCTATTATAATGAAATAGAATCAAGCTATTAAATCACATTAGCCATTTCATTACGGTATAGCTTACACACTCTGGTTAAAGAGCAACGACTAAATCTCTAATTTATTTAGATTTCTTTGTTTGATTACATTAAATAACAGGTGTCACTTTAAGAACGCACACATTTAATGTTAAAATTAAAAGCATTCGATTGCTTTCCTAACGTTTTATGCTCATTTAAGACGAAATAAGTTGTGTTTGAAAAAAAAAACCCCACCAAGATCGACATCTTTAGATGTTATTATTATTTTTATTAATTATGTGTATATGTATGTTCAAACACGCACCCAAAACCCAGACTTTCGATTCGCTTCAAATCGCGTTTACAGAATCCGTTTGGGAAACAGCGTCTATTGATCACTATGGAGCGCGTCAGCTGACAGTCACGCACTGCTATATGACTGTTTTGAGGATTGTATATAAAGGGGAGACGGCACCTGTAATGAAAAGGAAAGGGAATCCTGCCGGTTTTATATTTATTTCAAAGTGTTTCCATGCCTAAACAAAGCGAAAGCACAGAACTGACTCACATTTAAGAGTAAAGTGCGGCCCCTGGTGGTTCGGCGGTATGGGTTGCGTATAGGGAGGCTCGGCTCTTTAATGTTTATTTGCCAACTGTCAGAGAAAGACTGAAAATACAGGAGAAATACTTTTACAGGATGATAGCAGGATAGAACTGTAAAATATGGGAGAATCTCGGGAAAAACGGGAGGGTTGACAGGTATGATTTGGGAGTGGTAGGCGGGGAGAAGCAGCTCATTTGCATTTAAAGCCACAGGCTACAAAAACAGCTACACTGTACTCAGACATCAAAATGGGCAGATTCTGGAGGCGATAATAAATAATCTGATGGGTGTTTTGGGGCTGAAACCATACAGACACACTCTGGAGACACCAAAGACTGATCTTCCATCTTGTAAAAGGGGTAAAATAGATGCCCATTAAAATGTGTAAGAAACAACAGCTCCAGTAAACATTCCCTGTGCTTTGAAGAGAGGTCATATGGAGCGTCTACAAACTGACACTCATCCTTAATAAAGCATATTGTTGTACACTGTATTTCTGGCTATTTTTACAAATATAACTGTGCAACATACAGTAAGACAAGGGTCACAAATGGAAAAGCCAAAACATTACTATACAGCTCACACTTTTATTGTATCTTTAGAAAAGTGCAAGTATCTATTAAATACGCATCACTTTTGTATGAATTAAAATGCATGAAGAAAAATGCAAGCAAGCATATTTACACCATCTGTCCAGCATCATAACTGATGTGTCAGATTTCATTTTTTTAGTTTTACCAGACGAAGGCGGCTCGCTCTCTCAGCATTCGCACGCCGAAACGCTGCCACTCGCGCTGGTGGATCCAGAGCTCCTGTGTGGTGTCCAAACACGCCAGCACTGAGCCTCCCTTCCACACACACACTCGAGCATCCATGTCCTGTGCGAAACATTAACACTAGTAATATATCAGTGACTACGGTTCCATGGACATCAGCAGTCTAATCATGTGCCTTAATCTGAATAAGACAATAATACGATGAAGGTGTTTACACGAGTTGCTTTCTGAATGTTCCATCATAATCTCGTTTACATGTTATACTACACAGATCTGTTATCATCAGTACGTCAGCATGCTATTCAGTGCTTCCTCCGGAGTTTCATGTGATTTTGGGCGTTTCATTTTTAATTCAACACAATAACTTTGATATAAATATATATGCCGTAGTCAGCGTTTGAAGTGAATCAAGAAAACTAAATGAAAAATGCATGTGTGTATGGGTGTTGTTCAATAATTTTAGGACAACGCGGCATACCTCTTTCTCACACACACTCTCTAATTCACTCTACCTCTTTCTCTCACACACACATACTTTTCTCACGCACGCACACACCTTGGGTCGTGTGATGACATCTACGTTCTCCACCATGCATCTAAATGAAGGTGGCATCTTGTTGAGGATGCGATGCTGCAGGAAGTCCTGCGCTCCGTGAAACAGCAGGCCGCCGCCGACCACCAGAATACAGCTGTACATCTTACGCTTCGTCTCGTCTGACGCTGTGAAAACACACACACTGTAAGAGCTCCCTTTTAAGGTATAGGCTTCTTATACCGATCAACATATTCTTTAAAAGGCCTGTAAGAAATTAGTAGAGAGTACAGCCTTATCTGTAATTGATTATGGTGATCATATATATATGCATGCAGCTACTACTCAGAAAACTAGATTCTGTTCATCATTCAGCAATACGCTTTGTTACTGGAGCAGATTCACGGACGCATCACTGTATTTTGGACACCTCAGATTGGTTATACTTATAATAAAGGAGAAAATCACATTTGTACTTATTTACGTTAAAGGATCTCTAGGGTTTTTCACCATCGTATCTTTCTAATTTGCTAACACATCAATAACCAACGCACTTGATTCGGTTCCTGTATTCGGTTAACAGTCGAACGCAAATGTGATATTTCCTTTGATGCTCCTAGTGCTTGGAATGATTTGCAAACCGGCTTAATCTTGACACACTTCCGACTCGGAGTCCCTTTAAACATCTTCTGTATAACGTCTTAAAGGATACCTGTAAACGCTGTTTATGATCTGATCTTTCTTTATGAATGGTGATTTTGTAAATTGGTGGTATTGTTTTCAGTGAGTTTTCTGTGAAACTTTATGTGTCGCCATCTTGACCAGGTCTCCTGGCGAAATAAAGGTAATAAATAAATAAAAAGGATAAACATGATTGGAAAGCTCAATCCAAAAAAATCATTTAATTAAATGTAATTAATCAATAATTAAATATCGAAACTTCATTTTAATAATGCAAGCGATGTTTCTGTAAGCAAATTATCAATGCTGTAAAAATAAACCTTAAGAGATTGAAAATAGTCACTTTAATCCTTAAAGACAGAGACCGCGGCTAAAAATAAGGTTTGTTTTTAAATGTTTAATAACTTTTGATCCGCTGATCTGATCCGTAAAATTTAAAAAGTGGAATAAAGAAGAAGAGAGTAAAACATCACATTCAGGGACCTTCAGAGGCTCCGAAATCAGTGCGGTTACGTCATCACGTTTTTGACAGCGCTGATTTGTCAAAAGGAACGCACAGGGTTGTGTCTCCGGACAAATCAGTCATGCTTGTTGATGCAAACTTGCTCTCTCTCAACCAATAAGGATAGGTTTTGTTTTGAGAAGCACCAATCAACATGTTTTTGGTGAATTTGAACAACCGGAATGAGAAATATGGGCTGTAATGTAAGTGGGGACAAAAAAAAAAAACGGAATAAAAGCAGTTTTGCATGAAATAATTCTCATGCTAAGTACTTTTGCATGCACAACATCACAAAAACATGACAAAACAGTGACACAGCAAAGATGAAGTGCTGGACTTGTAAATAAAATGCATTTTTTCCCCACTGAAAAACGCCTTAGAAAAACGTTGAAATAAATTGCTATAACCAGCTTAGGAATTGCTGGATGTAGACAAAATGCATGTTAGATGTATAAAACATCCTAGCATAACTTTCTAAAGAAACAAAAGCAAACTTAAAGAGATTTTGTTTGTGTTAGCTGTGGAAAATGCCAATTTTTTTTAGTAGTTTTCCTAAAATTCTGTAAAATTAATCTTCTTTTTATATAATAAACATGTAAAATTGGAATTTTCAAGAATAAAGATTGAAACTTTAGCTTGTCCTGTTTAAAATGATATATGACACTTGATGCTGACTGCTAAAATAAGTTAGAGAAAGCTAAAAATGCAAGCATCTTGGGCATCTTCTTCGTCAGTAAATACCAGTTTTTCACTGAAAAACGGCTGAAATAACATTGAAATAAAATGCATTAATTTGCTCAGGGAACGTTGGATGTAGACAAAATTTATTTTGGAAGTATAAAACATCATAGCATTTATTTCTAAAAAAAAAACAAACAAACTTCATGAGGTTTTGATTGGAATAACTAGAAAATGCCCCCTTTTAAAAATCGTTTTTCTTAAAATTCGTACATTTTTCTGTCTGTTCATATGTTTTTAGATCGAAAAGTATTTTAGATTGGACTTTTAAATGATACAGATTGACGCTTCAGATTCTCCTGTTTAAAATGATATATGACACTTGAGGCTGACTGCTAAAATAAAAAATAAAGCTGCTTTTAAAAAATAATAATATAGGCTCATTAGGTGCCCATAAAATAGCTCTAGGTCTTTAAGGGTTAACCATTCACCGGAAACGTATCAGTGGCTGATAAACACTAGCTGTGCATATAAACCATTGTTTGACAGCACCATTTTTAACCCAACAGAGAAGTGTGTGTTTACCGCAGGAGTCGATGCTGTGCAGGATGGCTTTATCGATGCCCAGAGCTTTTCCCTCAAACTGAGAGATGGCTGTCTTCTTAGACAGCAGAGCAGACGCTGTTTCTTCAGCTTCAGCTCCTCCGACCAGACACTCGGCCTGAGAATGACCCAGATCCAGATCCTGACCCAGACTGCTTTTCTCTGACGCCTCGCAGATGCTGGATTCACCCTCGAAACCGCCCGGTTTGGGGAAGGATTTACGGTCTGCGCTGGCTTTAGAGGACTGAAGAGAGAGAGATTGAAACATGCTACTGCAGTTTAATCACAGAGAGTTATAACAGATCTTATAATCCCAGTTTCTTTGCAAATCCTGTCTTGTGGACATGTTTATATGCGTTACTATGGAGACATGTTAATATGCTCATGTCAATCAATATCTGTGGGCAGGGAAAACCAAACTGCTACGTCCTGTTGGGATGAACATCAACATCACTGAGATTAAGACCCTATTTTAATGTCAGGGTATATTAAAATAAGAGACTTGCTGTGTTTCTATCACTCCAGTATAACTGTGGACACACTATACTACACACACTTCTGTCCAAACAGCTTACGAAGGTTGATTTTGCATCATAGGTGCCATTTAAGAATCATTAACTAGTAGAATAAGCTTACTGTGAAGTGTGAGTGAAGCATTATCAAAAGCTCTTCTCCATGTCTGAGAGCGAGTTATCTGCTGTACCTGGTCTTGTTTGCTCTGTGTGGTCAGCAGAAAGTGTTCATCGTGAGGATCCTCCGCGTCCCCTTGAGAGCGATGCAGCAGTGTTGTCATCTTCTGACCTACAATCCCGAACGCTGCCGGGTAAAACAACGACATCGGAGCCTAGAAAATAAAGCAGTGTGTGCTCACGTCCATAGAGGTGTCTGAAACAGCTCACTATCCACTACATGATGAGCAACTCCATACATATGTCAACTCCTGAAACCCTTTCTAAGCTGTTTGTGCAGACTTGTATTTTAATTAATGTTAATGTAAAATAACGCTATGCAAAATAAAGCAATGTAAAAACACTCGAAAATGACTCTGTCAATCTATTTAAACAGTTATATTTGACTTATTAAAGTCACACAAATGGCAATTTCCCATCTGACACATCCATAACCAAGCTTTTTCCTCATAAATGCAAACATTTTGAATAAAATAACTATAATCGAGATACTACATACAATTCTGTATAACTATAGAGAGTCAACCCTTATCCTTCTGATTAATATTATTTGAGTCATGCAGATAAATTTACAGTATTTCTACACAGCATGTTGTATACTGTAAACTCCCATACTTTTTTTGGTCACATGCATAACGCATGCTTCTTCTCGATTAAAGGTGCAGTGTGTAAGTTTGACACCCAGTGGTTGAACTAGGTATTGCACTCCTGGATCAAACAAACGCAAGCGCAGGTTGCCAGATTGAGGACAGGAGCGAGTGATTTAAATCGTGTTCTGAATAAAAGCAACGGCACCCGATAGTAGGAATATTCTCCATATTAAAAAGGAGTTTTTGTCCTAACAAACACCTCGAATAGAATTGAATTTCTCACAGGTGAACAACAGAAAACTGACAATGATCAGCTCAGGTACACCTCATGTGCTTTATTAGGTGTTAAATGCTAACAATGTGAGTTTGAATGCCATTTTACATGATATTTATGGGCATATACTGAAAGCAGCAGCAGATTCACCTCAGATCTGGAAAATCAAATAAACCGTCTGAAATTGAACTTCAAAACTGAACACATATGACTGATTCAGCATCTACATTTAATAATGTTAAAGAGGGTTAATATGTATTAATTAGATTATAAACCTTACCATTTAATGAGTGAGTGCATATTTCAACCCAGGCTCATTCTGCGAACGTAGTCCCGTGGAGGCTTCTGGAGACCGCGAAATACGTAGCCGGGGGTATGTACGGCTGCATTTAATTTTTTAATGCTCTCGAGGTGCAGAGAGCGGCTGACCACGACGACGACCTGGTTCGAGTCCAGGGAAGAGCGGTTTCAGAAATCAGGTAGGAAAACAAAATGCAAAAAATGAAGCGAACAAGTTCGTCACAGGGTGAGAATGTGGTCAAAATCCGAAAACGTGGTAAAAATTAGACGAGGGCTTTTCTTTTTCTGGACGGCTTTTGTGAATCGTCGTTGGTTGGGTTTAGGGACGGAGGAGGGTGGGTCAGCCGATTGGTCGGTCTCACGGTCAATCATTCTATCATCCAGGCAGACAGGCGGAAGGTCGTTCGACAGCGGCCTCCAGCAGGTTTACGCGAGAACGGCGCGGGAAAAAGCGCACACAGCGGCCTCTCGCGGATTAGCGAAAACAAAAACTGCAAAAATACGTACCTCCCGGGACGTATTTCGCAGTCTCCAGAAACGTCCCCGGGACTACGTTCTCAGAATGAGCCTGGGTTGGCATATTTTGTGCTTCTGGAATGGCTGTATTTACATTTCTGTCGTGCTTCGTCTGCTGCAAACAGCCCAAATGCTCATCGCTGTGTATCTCGTCACGTAGCGTGTTGTTAGGACACAGGGTTACAATGTAACCTGCACACCTAATGTTTACGCAAGTAATATTTATATTATTTGCTAGTTAATAACCTCATGAGAAACTGAATCATTTCGGAGTCTGCTACTGTCCACCGGAGGTCGCATTTCAGTCATGGACGCATGCTTTAAAAGCCTGTCTGACTGAATGAATGAAATACACGATTTTCCACCAAGGCAACCCGGGGTGCTGAAATATAACTGGCTAAACTGGCATTGGGCGGGCTAAAAGAACCAAAACAAAGAAAGACGTTCCGGCACGGGAAACACATGTTCAAAGCAGAATATCTGACTTCAGCATTGTTTTACAGCATGTTTCTCAAATATCTGCAAACATATGATGGTGTTTTTATACTTTCGAAAAGTCAAAAACTGACACACAGCACCTTTAAAATATATAAAACACTTTTTGGATAATTTTAAGGATGAAATAAATATGTAAATTGATCTGATTTATATGTACAACCCTTAATCAGAAAAAGTTATGGAGAATGCAAATAATAAAAAGTGGTGATTTCCAAATTTACTTTGACTTGTGTTTCATTGCAGACAATATGAACACAAAATATTTTATGTGTTTTGTCTGCTCAACTTCATTTCATTTGTAAATATACATCCTTCCCTGTCATTCAGACCTGCAACACATTCCAAAAACAGTTGTGACAGGAGCAGTTTAGGGCAGTAATCAGGTAAATTGATGAAATAATGATGTGATGTGAAACAGGTGATGTCAACAGGTGATTGTAATTATGATCTGATACAAAAGCAGCATCAAGAAAGGTCTAGTCCTTTAGGAGCAAAAATGGGCAGAGTTTGCCAACAAATACATGAGAAAATAATTGAAATGATTAAAAACAATGTTCCTTAAAGAAAGAGAGGAAGACATTTGGATATTTCACCTTCAACAGTGCAGAACATCATTATAGATTCAAGGAATCTGGAGAAATTTCAGTGCGTAAAGGACAAGGCCGCAAGCCTATGCTGAACAACCGTGATCTCTAATCCCTCAGGCGGCGCTGCATCAAGAATCCTCATTCATCCATAGGCCACATTACGACATGGGCTCAGGACTACAAACCTC
>NC_079442.1:896217-936217 GCF_903798145.1 Danio aesculapii | reverse complement strand
TCAAACTTACAAACTACACCAAACCTCTTAAGGCCCAAGGTGTTTTTTACATGCATTCATTATTTCTCTTTGCTAGTTGGGCTTATTGGAACCTAATTAGAATAAAAAGTATCATCAAGTATCATCTTTTGAGAAAAATAATGTCAATATATATGTGGACTCGTGGTCCAAATTTACATAACACTCCTTTTTTTTCCAAAAAAATAGGAGTGTTATGCAAGTTCCACATTTTTTTTGGAACTTGCTTTGACTATCAGAGAGTAAAAACAACATTTTTCCCATTTTGGACAGTTAAAAACAGGGTTTGGGGCATTTCATATGCTGCAAAACAGTTGCAGGATGACACTGTGTGTCTGTGACAAAATATAAAACATTCAAAGTATTTTAAAATGCCACTTGAGAGCTAAAATGTGCTGTCCTCATTTGTGGACACTCAAGCCCTAGGAAGTTAACTAATAAATGAACATCACCAAGATTAACAACGTTAACAAATGGAGCATAACTGTAGCGTGTTAAAGAACAATAGGTCTAAAAATAAGCAGAACATTTTCAATCAGTATCTTGTAAACGTCACAGCAGGAATAAGACGTGAAAATGTTTCTGTTTGAAAATAAATGAATAGGTTCTGCTTTTACTACAGTGGAAACGCACACTGAAGCGGATTTTGTGGCATACCTGAGAAACCCATTTTAACAAGCAGCATATTGACGATCTCCTTCACATGCTGACGGTTATATATATCAGGAATCAGGAGGATGCATCTGTAATACTGAGAACAGAAAGAAAAACTCATCGAAAAACATCCGCTCTCATTTAAAAGAAACCTAAATGGGTGAACAGCAAACGCTTTTCTTACTCTGAGCTTTTGTCTTGTTTTCAGTCCACATATCTAAAAATACTTATATCAATTCTTATTGTTGTTTTCAGAAATAATGACTCAAAATGAAGCGAGTTTTTCATTAAAACAAGCCAAATAATCTGCCAATGGGGCAAGCAAGATAATCTTGTTTCAAACCAAAACCAAGATTATTTAGCTGACTCCACGAGCAGATCTTACTTATTATTTCTCAAAACAAAACAGTATTTTTTTACTTGTCTACAAAATGCTTTTTGATTTAAGAGTCGTTTTAGAAAGACAAGGAATCTCCAGCAGTACCTTGAGATCCTTTAGAGGGATCTGTAGGAGCTTCTGAAGAGCGTGAGTCCAGATGTGCTCCAGATCCATCAGGACAGCACTGAGCGAGCCGCCGGAGCTGCTGTGGAGGTTCAGACGACCCCTGCACACTGGCCAGTGCACGCTGTAGCAGTCTGTTGGGTTCACATACAACGCCTCAACACACACACACACACACACACACACACACACACACACACACACACACAAAGACATACACACACATACGTGCACACACATAAATGAGCACACACGCATGTGCACACACGAGCACACACACACATACTATAGTTTAGAGGGGTTCTGCCAAATGAAAAGCAGAAACTCAAAATAAACAGACTGTTCTCATTGTGCTGACAACAAATATTACAATATCATTATATTTAAAGCAGTACTGGACAAAGATTAATCGCATCCAAAATAAAAGTTTGTTTTGACATACTATATGTGTGTGTTTTGTGATTATTTATTTCATATATATATATATATATATATATATATATATATATATATATATATATATATATGCTTGAGTACAAACTGGCCCTGCGTCAGTACAAACTGGCCTTGCTTGAGTACAAACTGGCCCTGCTTGAGTACAAACTGGCCTTGCTTCAGTACAAACTGGCCTTGCTTGAGTACAAACTGGCCCAGCTCTCTGTTCCTAGCTCTGTCTGTCAATGGATCACCAGCTTTCTGACAGATAGACAGCAGCTAGTCAGAATGGGCAAAATCACATCCGACAGCCGCACCATCAGCACTGGTGCCCCCCAGGGATGTGTTCTTTCTCCACTGCTCTTCTCCCTGTACACCAACGACTGCACTGCAAAAGACCCCTCCATCAAACTCATTAAGTTTGCAGACGACACTACTGTTATCGGCCTCATCCAGAACGGTGACGAGTCTGCATACAGACAGGAGGTGGAGCGGCTGGCGTTATGGTGCAGATACAACAACCTGGAGCTGAACACGCTCAAAACAGTGGGGATGATAGTGGACTTCAGGAGAAACCCCCCTGCACTCCCCCCACTCACCATCATGAACAGCACTGTGGCTGCAGTAGAGTCATTCAGGTTCCTGGGCACCACCATCTCTCAGGATCTGAAGTGGGACACTCATATAGACTCTATTGTGAAGAAAGCCCAGCAGAGACTGTACTTCCTTCGTCAGCTGAGGAAGTTCAACCTGCCACAGGAGCTGCTCGTACAGTTCTACTCAGCTGTCATCCAATCCATCCTCTGCACTTCAATCACCGTCTGGTTCGGCTCAGCTGCCAAAACTGACCTCCGTAGACTACAGCGAATAGTCCGGACTGCTGAACGAATCACTGGCACAACCCTTCCTACAGTTCAAGAACTGTACTCTTCCAGAGTGAGTAAAAGGGCTCGCAAAATCACTCTGGACGCCTCACACCCAGCACACTTCCTGTTCCAACTGTTACCGTCTGGTCGGCGCTTCAGAGCACCGAGCACAAAAACAGCCAGACACAGGAAAAGTTTCTTTCCTCAGGCTGTCTACCTTATGAACAGTTAAATATTCCCCTACTGTGCAATAAATATGTGCAATACTTTCTCATACGCACTTGTACACAGCACCTTATATCAATATACAATGCAATACTCTCTACATTCGCACTTGTACACTTATAACCTGTATATTTATAACAATCTGTACATACAACTCAACATCCAGGTTTCTTCACTAACCGCATCTGTTTAATGTTCATCATTTTTTTATTATTATTATTTTATTTTTTCAGATTTATTTTGTGTTGTCACTTGTCACTTTATGTACACTGGTAGCTTCTGTAGCCAAAACAAATTCCTTGTGTGTGTGAAGCACACTTGGCAATAAAACTGATTCTGATTCTGAGATATATATATATATATATATATATATATATATATATATATACATATATACACAGACAGGCATGTGTATTTGATATCAAATATATGTATGATACAAATTATATATAAATTTTAATATCAGTATCATATAGTAGTGTCATATATTCACAAATCACTTTCCCGAACTCTCACATTCAATCTGCCCAGTTGGTGGAATGAACTCCCTAACTACATCAGAACAGCAGAGTCACTTGCTGTCTTCAAGAAACGACTAAAAACGCAACTGTTTAGTCTCCACTTTCCTTCCTAATCTGCAACTGCCTCTCTGGCTATATCACTAACTGTGCCCTCTCTCTCTCTCTCTCAAAAAAAAAATAAATAAATAAAATAAAAATAAAATTTTACTAATGCTCAGCTTCTTAGACTTTACACACCTGAAACTTGTCTACAGCACTTGTTCACTGCTGCTCTTATAGTTGTGTAAATTGCTTCCTTGTCCTCATTTGTAAGTCGCTTTGGATAAAAGCATCTGCTAAATGACTAAATGTAATGTAATGTAAAATGTATATATATATATATATATATATATATATATATATATATATATATATATATACACATACACATATATACATATACATATATATATATATATACATACATACATACATACATACATACATATATATATATATATATATATATATATATATATATATATATATATATATATATATATATATATATATATATATATATATATATATAAACATATATATATATATATAAATATATAAACATCTAAAAACCAAACCCATTTCTCCCCTGAAATAGGAACACGTCATCTTGGGGAGGGTTGTGTTTTGATGACCGTCATAACTGAACGCTACACACGCATGCACACGCACGCACGCACGCATGCACGCATGGTTTGAATTGTAAATTAATGGAGAATGATTGACAGGTGCAGCGGAGGGAAGCGCTGATGTGAACTAAACTTTAACCACATTCATTTTCCCCTGTTATTCACATTAAACTATCAAACGACTTCAGAACATTTTAGAAGACATTGCAGGACACTTTCTTGTGCTTCATAAACAGTGCCAGACGAAATCTGCAGACAATTTTTGCTATTTCTGTGCAGAACTTTGTAAAAAAATCTGCAGATTTATGCAGAATTATTTTGGGAGTATCAAAACTAAAAACTTAAAATATGAAATTAAAAATAATACCCTTTTAACTTTTATTTAATGTTTACAATGCAAATCCAATTAGATCCACTTATTTGGTAAACAAAGTAAGCCTCTCATATGTCTTCTAAAAGACAGAACATATGACTTTACAACCTGTAGTGTAAATAAACCAGATGAACATTTTCATATTAGTCAATAATATTACTGAAATTAATTTAAAAACTGACTAAATATAGATTTACACAAGTAAATAAACAGACTCAATGATGGGCTAAAAAGCTGCGGAAATCTGCAGATTTCTGAGCATGCAGATTCCATGTGGGCCTATTCATAATGTCTTCATGGCTTTATGCACGCCACAGAATAGTAATCATACAATATTAGATTAGGATAGATTAGGAAAACACCTGATCTGTCAAAAAGATCTGCAGCAATGGAACCGATGCACCTCTATTATTTTCATGAGCTATTATTTTCTCCACTTACCTCATCACCGACCACATATTCAGGATGTTGACTTGTGTTTGTCCAGCTGACTTTAGAGTTCGGGTCTAGAACAGCAGGTCGTATCTGTCTGTTGTATAACCTTGCCTGTAAACAAACCCACAGACTCAGCATTCACACACTGACGGTACAGCAGCATTTGATGAGTGTAAAACACACACCTGCTCTGCGGACACTGGCGTTCTCCTCACACCGTTGGACATTTTCTTGGACCAGATCACCTGATCCACCATTTTCAGCCCGCTCTGCCTCTGCTCATTGCTGTCTGCAGACTGCACATGATGTGGACAAAACACACGGTCAATAGCATTCACAAACCTTCAGTAGGAATTAATTGGGTGATTCATGGAAAACTGAAACAAACAAACAAACAAAATAATAATAATTGAACCCATTTTAATATACGGAATTCTGTATTATTAACTATAGTGAACTGACAAACTGTAATACTGTGGTATAATTTAGTTTGTACTAGAGTAAACTGTGGTGTATTGTAGTATAATATAAACTCTATATTTGTAGAAAACTACAGTATTTGTTTACATTACTATAGTTATTGTGTTACCATAGCAACTGTAGAATTACCACACCAGATCAATTGCTATAGTTGTGTTACCATAGCAATTGTAGAATCACCACACCTGATCAATTACTATAGTTGTTGTGTTACCCTAGCAAGTGTAGAATCACTACAACAGATCAATTACCATAATTGTTATTGTGTTACCATAGCAACTGTAGAATCACCACAACAGATCAATTGCTATAATTGTTGTGTTACCATAGCAACTGTAGAATTACCACACCAGATCAATTACTATAGTTGTGTTTCCATAGCAACTGTAGAATCACCACAACAGATCAATTACTACAGTTGTTGTGTTACCATAGCAACTGTAGAATCACCACAACGGATTAATTATTATAGTTGTTGTGTTACCATAGCAACTGTAGAATCACCAAAACAGATCAATTACTACAGTTGTTGTGTTACCATAGCAACTGTAGAATCACCACAACAGTTCAATTACTACAGTTGTTGTGTTACCATAGCAACTGTAGAATCACCACAACCAATCAATTACTATAGTTGTTGTGTTACCATAGCAACTGTAGAATCCCCACAACAGATCAATTACCATAGTTGTTGTTGTGTTACCATAGCAACTACAGAATCACCACACCAGATAAATTACTATAGTTGTTGTGTTACCATAGCAACTGTAAAATTACCACAACAGATTAATTACTATAGTTGTAGTGTTACCATAGCAACTGTAGAATCACCACAACAGATCAATTTCTATAGTTGTTGTGTGACCATAGCAACTGTAGAATCACCACAACAAATTAACTACTATAGTTGTTGTGTTACCGTAGCAACTGTAGAATCGCCACAAGAGTATTGTACTATAGCAGGGATCAACAACAGAAGAGTATTTACTGTAAGTTATAGTATTTCTTCATTTGGGAGTGAACGCACAGCAGATCTGGTCTTCCATAATCATTTTCTTACATTTCATGCAGATGCACAGCCCTACAAAACGATCCCAAATAAACTAAATATATGAATTATTTTCAAAGACAGACTACATAGATAATCTCACATTATATCACAACAAAACAAAATATATATTGCGCAGCTCTACTTTGATTGACGTGAACCAATTTTGGGAGACCAACAAAAGTAAATCAGCAAATATTCAAATAACAGAAATGGACAGGTTATTAGCTCATCTCTATTGGCAGACAGTGGCGTTACTCACATTCAGGCCTTCCCGGAGCAGACACTTGTCTTCATAGCGGCTCTGGCCGGGGTGTTTGTGTCTGCGGGCGATCACATGAGGGACGCTTATGGGTAATGTGTCCGTCGCTCGACCCAGACGCAGCGTTCTTGACCCAGGATGAATCACAACAATGAAGTTGGCTTGAATTTGCTGAAATCGTGTGTGTGAGAGAGAGATGGGGAGAGAAAGAAAAACATTAGTTAAATACAGTTAACTAAATCCATACTATAACTTTAAACAGTTTTGTTACTATAACATAAACATTGTCTAAGAAAACAAACATACAAATTTATAAAAACAACAACATTACTATATAGCTAAACCTAATACGAAAGCATGACTCTTACGTTTGGAGGGGCGTGGCTATGCATATTTTGTCCAAGCCATCAAATGGTCATATTTTGATTAAAGATTACCAAGACAAACATTGTTTTAGTGGATTAACTTGCACAATTTATTGCCTACTGTAAGACTAATGATGTGTGCTAACAAATTAAACGTAAATTTTGATTCAATGAACCGTTAGAGGGGCGTGGCTAAACATTTTTATTGTTTTTTGGGGGGCGTGGCTAAACATATCTCGCCCAAGGCTTCAAACTGACGTCATCAGGTGAAGACTGCTGTTCTAGAGCCGAAGCAAATGGTTGCTTATTGATTAAGAAAATCATTACAGGTTATAAAACAAACTTTTTTTCAGGGGACTAACTTGCACAAATGGCTTGTCCACTTTAAGACTTATAATGTGCGCTAATAAAATAAACACGGTAAATTTTGATTCCATACAGACTTTAATAACAGTGATTCAAATGTTTCTGTTTACTGAATTCTGCACATATCATTTTGCCTACTTTGTGTAACAGTTTAATGGTTGGTACTGTGTAAATGATACAGAAAACCACTCGTGTGTTGATTATTTTTCTGTATTTCTGACCTCCTGCACGGGCTCCGGCACCGCGGCGGGCATGATGGGTCTCTTCACACCGCGCTGCTGCTCTTTTTCCCGGTCTTTCTCTCTGTCTCGGCCGTTCTCCGCATCTCGGTCTGTTTGTGTCATATTTACAAATAAATTCACCAACACAGCGCTGGTGAATCAGACTGAAGCTCAAACCGACTTCTTCGACTTATTTACGTCAGTTGACCCGAGGTTCACTTTCCCGCCACCTGCTGGCCTGGAGACAGGGTTGCCAGGTCTTCGCAACAAAGCGAGTCAAAAGCTTCCCCAATATTATACTAAAAACTCTAAATAATATAGGGGAAATCAGCTGCGAATACTTACATGACATAAATATGTGACACTGTACAACAATAATTAATATTTTTACATGACTGTGAGGGTTGGGTTTTTCATAATTCTATACATTATACACTTGTTATTGTATAATAATCGTAATTCTGTATGTAAATTTATAATACAAAAATAAGGGTAATTCCAAATGGTGATTGTCATCTACTCAGGCTTTACTAGTTTCAAACCTTTATGAGTTTCTTTCTTCTGTTGAACACAAAATATGATCTTTTGATCATATACTTTAATCACTGACAATCAGTTTTTTCCTATTATGGGATTCATGACTACAGGTTTTCAGTTCAATAATAATTTGCTGGAGTAAGATATTTTAACGCAACCATATAAATATAATAAATGCAAAACCTTTAACCCGCAGACTAATAAACCCTACAAATAGAGGAACACAGATCTGTTCAGCTAGAAAACCGCAGATTTGGCAACCCTGAGAAGAATTTTGTTTTTCTCTCACGAAAAATGTTGTGGTATTAACGCCACCCGCTGGACACGTCGTGTTAGTGGAACAGGCAGGGGTGTAGTGGACATTTTAAAAGTGGGGGGGACGGCTGTATGAGATCATATGTTCATATAATTATTAATCACCAGTTTCTAAATGGTCTGTCTCTAAAAGTGAGGGGGACGGATCCCCACCGTCCCCCCTGGTTGCTACGCCCCTGCTGAACCAGGATATATACTTTAGTAATCATTTCTAACACATATTATAGTGCTTTTAAACTATAGAAAATGACTTGAATCTATTATTGTAATTCTTTATGTGCTGAAGTAACACAACAACTCAAATAAAGGTAGTTTTCTACACCTATAGGGTAGCTCCATAGAAATTAAACAGACGTCATATTGAATTTTTCAGTATTTAATAACCAAAACAAAACAATACCAGCCGAAATTCTGGACGAAATTCAACATAACTTATTTTATTGATGCAAATTGTACATAGAATATGCATTACATTTCCTTTTATTAAGACATTAAAGAATAAAAACTGAGAAGAGTTATATAACTGAGCGCCAGTGTGTGTGTGTGTGTGTGTGGCTGCCATGATCAGTGACTCTGGCCCCTCTGTGCAGGAATTCCCAGAGTAACGTCATGAGTGTGCTGTGAAGCACTTGGCAGCCGGTGAAGAGGACGGTGATGATCTGTAGAGCGTCTGCATTAATGTTCATCACAGACTCTCAGCAGCATCTCTCTGTCCTCAGCGCCTGCATCAGCGTGCAGGCGTTTACCTGCAACACACAGACACACACACTTAATCAACAACATTCACAACACTCTCCTCCAGGACATCTCTGTTTTAACATTCAAAACCTTTCAGTGTTCTAAAGGTGCAGTGAGATAAAATAGTTTATTTGATGTAGACGCATAGCATGTTAGTCTTAAGGACGTCTATAAGCTAGTGTGCTCCAATACAGTGATTAAACTCTCATTTACAACACATAAACCTGATATAAACAGCTACAGTTTGCAGTTTGTCACTTCCACCTATATGGACACATGTTTTTTTTTGACGTCACCTCGTTTCTCATCAAATCTTTTATTTATTTATTTATTTAATTAATTATTTATTTATTTAATTCATTATTTATTTATTTATTTATTTATTTATTTATTAAATTATTTATTTATTTATTAAATTATTTATTTATTTAATTCATTATTTATTTATTTATTTAATTATTTATTTATTTATTTATTTAATTCATTAATTATTTATTTATTTATTTATTTATTAAATTATTTATTTATTAAATTATTTATTTATTTATTTAATTATTTATTTATTTATTTAATTCATTATTTATTTATTTTTTTATTTAATTATTTATTTATTTATTTATTTATTTAATTCATTAATTATTTATTTATTTATTAAATTATTTATTTATTTATTAAATTATTTATTTATTTATTTATTTAATTATTTATTTATTTATTTAATTCATTATTTATTTATTTATTTAATTATTTATTTATTTATTTAATTCATTAATTATTTATTTATTTATTTATTTATTTATTAAATTATTTATTTATTTATTAAATTATTTATTTATTAAATTATTTATTTATTTATTTATTAAATTATTTATTTATTTATTAAATTATTTATTTATTTATTAAATTATTTATTTATTTATTTATTAAATTATTTATTTATTTATTTATCAAACTGGTGTCTGTTTCAGTTTTATTTGTAAGCCTCAAACTTTCGACCCCTCATGAATGCCCAGGAGCTGCACCTGAGAGCTTTTCAGTGTGTTTGCGTCTCACTGACCTTCCTCATCCTCCTCCGCCCATGGGTGGAGGAGTGGGACCTGCGCCGTGGTTTATTCTACCCATCCGCCGGCGGCCCGGGAACCCAGGAGGACTGAAAGAACAGAGCAGTGTATAACCCTTGTGTATTGTTCAGATTGACTCCCCTTTGGGTATGTTAGGGGCTGTTTTTGCCCCCATTGACTTCCATTATAATCATATTTATTGATTGCAAAGCCATGTTAGCATGTAATCATGCATTCTTGATTGCTGCTGGTTTTCAATGTTGGGATTAAGAGGTAAAATGGGTCATTTCTACTGTTGATCATCAGTTGTCAGCATTAACCCTTTAGATAGGCCTGTGATGAAGAGTTTCTGGCTTTGATATGGAGTAAAACAGCTGATTAGAGTGTGCAGAAATACACTTATTTTGTTTTGCTTAAACATATCAAGCTAAGTGTGCAAATTAATAACCATAACCATATAATTTTAAGCCAGGAACTAAGCTCATTTTGCAATGCAACTGATGATCGACAGTAAAAATGTCCCTCATCCCAACAGGGAAAACCAGCAACAATCTAGAATGCATGATTATATGCAGTCATGGCTTTGCAATCAATAAATGTGATTAAAATGGAAGTCAATGGAGCAAAAACAGCCAAAAAAGGAGAGTCAATGTGCCCAGAGTGCATAATTGAGTAAATATTTAAAGCATTTTCCTAAAATATGAGTCAAAATAAGATGTATCAGCAAAAATCCTCCCATTTGCGTAAACACAGAGAAGGTTGTGGCCAAATTAAGGCTTAAAAATCAGCCCAGAGTGGATGAAAGCATAAATACAGAGAACATCAGCATGATTTCTGTGATGAAGATGCTGGACGTACCCTCTGCCGTCACTGAAGCGAGACGACGCGCTGTTGTTTCCATCTTTAGACAGATCTGGCTGGACCAGAGTCTGGAAGCTGAGGAGGAATCGCTGACGGTTACAGCAGGTTTGATAAGCACAGTGATTATTGTAATGCATTACAACTAGCACACGTTACATGCACCAGGCACTATGTTAGAAACACGTCTATACCTGTATTTCTGTTTGTTTTATACTTTGTTTCTACAGCCACATACTCTACAGCGAACGTCTTCAAATAGTTTATATTTGCTTTTATTTTCTATTGAATCACTTCTATTTCTCCAAAATTTAGATTTATATTGTTATTATTATTTTCTCAGTACTGGGTTGCGGCTGGAAGGGCATCTGCTGTGTGAAACATATGCTGGAATAGTTGGCGGTTCATTCCGCTGTGTTGAACCCTGATAAATAAGGGACTAAGCTGAAGGAAAATGAATGAATGAATGAATGATTATTATTGGTATTATTTTAAGGTCATGAGTGGTCATGTAAGCCCTTCACTGCATATCATACTGTGCATGAGGAGTTTATGCACAGACTTTTCATTTTCAGCTCGAGCGCTTCCGGTGAACTTTCCATTACAATTGCCACGTTTAAGATGCGATTTCTTTAAAAATCACTGCTTGATTGATATACGATAGAAAGGGAGTCTCAGAATGTACAAGAAGCACCGCGTTAATTCAGATTTCCCCACCATGTCTTTAAAATATGAACATGTATTTCACCACAGTATTTTCAATGGAGTTTCTGAACTCGCCTGCTGCAACTGACGCAGCTTGTGTTTACATCTTGCTTCTTTCATCTCGTTTTATGCTTGAAAACTAAAAGAACGCTCAAGTTTGTTTAACTGAATGTTTTTTTAATAACATTACAACATTGAAGCTGTATAAAACTGAAAACAGTCACATTAACCTTTCAGCGGACGCTTATCATAGGCTGAAAAACACTAGCTGTGCATATACCCACATCTGAATTTGATCAGGTTACTTCTTCTAGTAACCACTGGAGTAGTGATAGAGCTGTGGTATAAAAAATCAATCAAGAAACTGATTCTGCACAGATTCAGAGAGAGAGTTTTAATTTTATTGCCATTTCAGCTTCTTTGGCTATGTCATGGCAAAAAATTAAAATAGATCAATTTTACCACGCTTTATAAATACTAATTTTCTATAACTATAAAAATATTCTAACAATTAAAAGTAATCAACTGCAATAAATAATATACAAGGTAAAATACATAAATAATAATGATAATATATAAGAAAAAACTGTTTTAGATTGTTTAAGGTTTCCTGTTGATAACAATTGTACAATTTTAGATGGATTCACATTTAAAAATATTTCATTTAAAGTCTGTCCAGATAAAATTTGCTGTCTGATAACATTAAAAATGTGGCACTCCACAAGAATATGTTCGCACTGATTCAGAGAATTTCAACATGCATTATTATTTGCTCTTGAGTGAAGCTTTCGTTTCATTGATTTGAGCTTAGTTTCTGATGAGCAAACCTTTTTAGTTTTCAGTTTTGGGTGAAATAACCCTTTAAGGGGGCTAATAAAATTCACCTTGGAAGTTTTTACGTTAAGTATTTTTTTTTATTCCCGCCAAACTAAAATAAATCATCATTTTTCATGAAGAAAGGATTTTGTAATTTGTTTTGATGCTTTAAAATAAACATTCATCTTTGACCCAATAACAAATGCATCCCTAAAACTAAAAATCCTTCACTTGTGTTGGGGTTAGTGATCAGTAGGACTGAGGTAAAGCTGGTTTTGTATTCGCACATTCATTCATTTTGAACAGTGATGCTCCCTATATTGTAGTGATGCCCAATTGGAAGCCCGAGAGCTAAAGTTGGCCTATGGTAACCTTTGATTTGGCCCACCATCCCATCTGAGAAGAGACAAGAGACTGATGGAGATGTTTCGATGGGGATGTTTTACTGTTAAAAGCTAACTGAAATTAAATGTTTCAATTCAATGATGTAAATTAATCAGAGAGCGATGCGGTGGAGCAGTGGGTAGCGCTGTCGCCTCACAGCAAGAAGGTCGCTGGTTCGAGCATCGGCTGGGTCAGTTAGTGTTTCTAGTGCATGTTCTCCCAATGTTGGCGTGGGTTTCCTCCGGGTGCTCTGGTCTCACCCACAAGTCCAAAGACATAGGTGAATTGGGTAAGCTAAATTGTCTGTACTGTATGAGTGTGTGTGAATGAGCGTGTTTGGATGTTTCCTGGTGATAGGTTGCAGCTGGAAGGGCATCCGCTGCATAAAACATGTGCTGGAATAGTTGGCGGTTCATTCTGCTGTGGTGACCCCTGATCAATAAAGGAACTAAGCCGAAAAGAAAATGAATGAATGAGAATTTGTTTAAAATTACTGACAATGCAGAGACTTTGATGAGCAAATCAAGTCAATGGCAGAGCTCCACTGTGTTATAAAAGTCATTGTTTATGTTTTTATTGCATTAAGTTAGAATTTTTAAAAGTTAACCTGCATTATTTAATATGATTTAAACTAATGTTTTCTATTTCCTTTAAAATATTATGAAATAAATTAGGAAATTACCCATGACAACTTTAATGTTTGGTATATTTACCTTCGGCCCACAGCTCTCATTGAGTACGTTTACATGGACACTAATAATCTGATTTTAATATGATTAAGACAACACTCTACCATGTAAACAGTGATTTTTGATTAATTTAATTCGATTTAAGTCATAATCGAACTAAAGAGAAACAGAATTAAGACATGTGGAGTACAGTACAGACATGTAAACACTGCAATCAAACTATTACCGTCATGTAGGACTGTTTGCCTTGTTTTTTTGCGGCAGGATCATCTACACACACACAGCTGTCTGACACTATTATGATACTATACTATATACTATATGTTATAAAAAAGCAACTCATGTAAACACCTTCAATTTATTATTGTCTTAATTAGACTAAGGTAAATAATTTCATTACTGATGTCCATGTAAACGTAGTCACTGATATCTGGTTTTTCGCCCTATGAAAAAGTTTGGGCACCCCTTCTATATAGTTTACTGCTGCTTTAAATATTGAGTCTGAAACGGCATGTAAGAATGTATTCAAAACAGCATTATCATTATTTAATTGACTGTGAACAGTGTTGTACTTTGACAGTCATTGACCGATAATATGATTTCAATATTAAGAATTTACAAGCAAAACTTTTGTGAAATTAACGAGAAAGTCCAAATAAAAAACCAGCTTTACCTCAATAAAAGTAGGGCAGACGTAAACTAGAAGTGCTGCTGTAAATGGCAAGCAATAAACAAATTAAATCTCAATGCTGACTTTGTTTATGCATAAATAAACAAATGAGCTCACAACAAGCCGATGAACTCGACTGCACCCCAGAAGAAGTCGGTCAGGAAGGACAGACTCCAGGGTGAACGGCTCCTGCTGTCCAGAACCTGACCTGAACACACAACAACAGCAGTTATATATTAAAAACATACAAAAATAATGAGCAGTATAACAAATCTTAATACATTACACAATACAAAGCAAACAGCAAAACTCCAAACTTAGTGCTGGGCAAAGATTAATCTTATCTAAAATAAAATTTTGTTTTGACATAATATATGCGTCTGTGTAATATATATATATATATATATATATATATATATATATATATATATATATATATATATATATATATATATATATATATCAATTAAGTATATGCGATAGAGCGACATACACAGAAACAAAACTGTACAAAACAAACAGATATTTAAATTTACATCTAATTTGTATCATATACATATTTTATATCTAAATATATAAACATTTTCTTAAATATATGGATGCATGCATGTTTCTCTTTATATAATATACACAGCACACACACATATAGTACGTCAAATCTAACCTTTATCTTGGAGGCGATTAATTTTTACCCAGCACTAACTTTTATAGATATAATATAACAGAAAACTACACAAAACATTAAATGTGCTTCAAACAAAAATGAATGTTAAATGACGATACAATTACGAACCCTACTATGGTGAACACATAGTTATGAATATCGAAAACATTGAAAGATTATTACTATTATTAATATTGAAAGACTGCATATTTGGTGGAGTTTATTATTATTGTGAGCTTATTTATCGATTAATATGTAAAGTTAAACTTAGAAAACTGTGGAAAAACACGACAGCCTCTTTTAATTATCAACACAATTGTGTTTACCATAGTAGCATTCTTAATATACTACCCGAATTGTATCTATAATGTTAACAAAATAACATACATTATGACAGATTATCCAGAACAAGCAGATTTAATAGTTTAAACCGCGTAAAATAGATTAAAACGCGTCAGGTAAGAAATAAACATTAGTCAGAGTGACTACAATATGTCTAATCTAACACAGCGACGCTAATTTACAGATTTAGCGATGTACAAGTTGCCACATATATATACACATATATATATATATTACGAAAGATTTTTAAAAGTATATTATTTGTCATAAACAAGAGTTGTTTTTAGCCCTTACCATTTGACACATAAACCATCGTCACTGCTGTTTAACCGGATCTGCTCTCCACTTCCGGTTCTGCGCAGTACGGTCAGTGTTTGTTCGTGACGTTTGATGTTTCGCTGATTTTAGCATAATTAATAACTCTCATAATACGTTTATAATCTGTATATGCGACAGTTTTATAAGTGTTTTATATACCCGTGAATTCAATTAGTATGAAGGGCTAAAGTGGGAGAATCTTAGCATTTCGCGCCATTTAACCAAACGCCACATAAACAAAATACTGTAAATAAATGTAGTGTTTTTATCCACACTTTAGTAAAGTACTTGAATTAATCAGTTGTGGTGATTATATAATTGATAACATATAGTAGATAACACAACTGCATACGTTTCTCAATACGTTTTCTACATCTATAGCCTATAGGTTATACTATTTTTACTACAGTAAACTGGTGTATTGTAGTATAATATACCGTATATTATACTACAATACACCACAGTTTACTGTAGTCAAAACAAGTGTATTATAGTATAACAGTTCACTATAGTTAATACTACAGGTATCTGGAGCATTCATTAGCATAAGAGTTGTAAATGCTATAATATACAGTTTAATTAACTATTTGACCACAAAACGGAATATTTCCTCACAATTTACTGTCCCTCAAGTGTTTATAAATGTTTATGATGTTCTGCTGTTGAATACAAATGGAGATACTTCGAAGAATATTGGAAACCTGTAACCATTGATGTCCATAATAGGAAAAAGCATACTACGGTAGTTACCAGTTTCCAACATTCTTGGAAGTATCTTCAACTGTGTTCAACAGAAAAAAAACAAAAGGGAGAAGTAAATGACGGACTTTTCAGTTTTGTGTGAACTATCTCTTTCTACGTTTCTAAACAGTAATGACTTCATAGATAAATAAACACGCAAAAGTAAAGAGTGAGGGCTGTTTCTGAAACATCTGTCAGATATCTGCACCTGTTAGAGGACGTGAAACTGAAAAAACCCATCAGGCACATCTCCCTGCTCAATGAACTCAATAAAGAGTCAAAGAATAATAATCTGAGTCTGTAAAACAAAAAGTACTGCGTTGCATCATTTTATTCTGGAACTTTTTGCCATTCATACAAAATGTCCTGTCTTTATGCAACAATACAACAATGTTCATAAAAAAAATCATATAAATATATATATATATATATATATATATATATATATATATATATATATATATATATATATATATATATATATATATATATATATATATATATATATATATAAAGCATTACGTATATTTGTAAGTACTGATTTAAAAGAATTAAAACGAGGGATGAGGCACACAAATATTAGACAGTAATCATAATTCTTCAAAAGACTAAATCATCTCAGTAACCTTGTGGCATATTAAAATAAATAATCCCAGGTTACTCATAGCGACACCTGCTGTTTGAGTTTGGTACTGTTTGTTAAATGTGAGTCTTATTCACATTTAGTATTTTTTCTTTTATTTTCATGTCTGCACTGTAAGAAGGGATTAGTTGACTTTACTTAGAAAAGGGAGTAAAGTCATTGCCTCATAATTATTAAGTCAACAAACTGTATAATTTTAAAGATTAAGTCAATGGGTTTACAGACTTTTTTAAAGTAAAGTAAAATCGACTTCTCAGATTTTTAAAGTCAAGCAACTAATCGCTTTTTACAGTGTGGTGTAATTAATGACAGAATGTTCATTTTTTGGGTGAACTTTCCCTTTAATTAATTGGTAATGAAAGTCATGCAGGTGAACATGTCCTTGCTCTGTTGAACATCACTCGAGAAATATTTGAAATATAAAGGGCAGATGTGATAATGAGAGGTCATGCAGGGGAGACGGTGGCGCTCCGGCTGACGGATGATACTGTGGTTTCTTCTTCTTCTTCTTCAGCTCCAGCGGCCCATGGGTTTCTGCCGCACAGCAGGAATGAGAGCGCTCGATCCCTGAACTGAAACACAGACACGCACTGGTCTCAGATCGGTCTTATTGACATTATATCCTTTAGAGAAACGGACAGGGTTGGAACAAGAGCAAATGGCAGGAGACACAGGTAATCCAAAAGAGTAGGTTAAAGTTAAGGTAATTAGGCAAGTTATTATATAACAGTGGTTTGTGCTGTAGATAATTGAAAAAAGATTTAATTAAGAACTGCTTTTATTCTAGCCAAAATAAAACAAATAAGACTTTCTCCGCAAGATGGCCCACGGGCCGGAGTTTGGACACCCCTGCTTTAGACAGTGTCCTACCGCCACCTACTGGGTGGTTTTAATTTAATATCTGTATACCCTAATTAATAATAAGTTACAAATAATTCCTTAATCTAATAACACTGCATTTACATCTTATAATTAAAATGCAGTCTTCATATTTTTAGAAAACAGCCGTAGTGACCATCTAACTATATCTGTAGTAAATATACAGCTGGCTGGGTGAGTTCTCTGACACCTGACACCGCGTGATGTCATGTGATAAGAGTCTATGAGGGAGAGATAGGCACTAGTGGGCGGGGCTTTCCCCCTTTGATGACACGTACAAAGTGAAAATGCCAATCAAAGTGTTTCTGCAGACTGTTATCATCAAGTCTGATTATAAACAAACACAATTAATTTATCTTTACCGTTAGAAGCTGGAGATATTCACACACTGCTGACACACAACTGGAGTTAAACCCCTTATAAAGGGGATTTCTGCATAATAGGTGTACTTTAAATCATTTTGCTCCTCAAGTATAGTCAAAATGAAGAAAGTTGTTTGTCAGTGTGTGTCCGCGCACTGATCTGAGTGCACATGAACTCACCTGCCTGTTCATGAAGATGTAGATGATGGGGTTGAAGACGGTGCTGCTTTTGGTCAGGTACATGGGCACGGTGGCGATCACAGGGTCGATGTACAGGTCTGGGATCAGGATCACAGACAGAGCGAAGGTGGCGTACGGCAGCCAGGTGAGGAGGAAGGCTAAGATCATCATCACCACCATACAGGAGACCTGAGCCTCTGCTCGCGCCGCACTGCCACCCTCACACACCTGCAGACGACTCACCTGCAGGACAAACAAACATGCACGTACGCACACATACACATGCGCAGACATAGACACAAATGCACACACACAGAAAGAGAAAGACATGCGCGCACAGACACACACAGGCACAAATGCACACAGATATGCACACACAAAGAAAGAGAGAGATGGACACACAGACAGACACACACACATGCAGTGACACAGCAACACACACACAGACATAATTGCACAAATGCACACAGATATGCACACACACACACACACAAATGTCAGTCATTTAATAGTTGGTAATGGCACCTGCCGCAGGGTCCAGAGCAGGCGAGTGTATGAGAAGACGATGACGGAGAACGGCAGGGCGAAGCACAGCAGAAAGTAGCAGATGATGTAAGAGACGTTGGCCAGATCTCTGCTGTACCAGTCTGGAGCGCAGGACGTCCGGACGCCCTCCAGCTCGAACCGACCCCATCCGAATAGAGGAGGAGTGTTCCAGATGAAGGACCAGAGCCAGGAGACCGCCACCCCAAACACAGCGTGCCTCATCTGGAAGCTGATGGAGCCCACCGGCCTGCAGACCACCATACAGCGCTCCAATGCAATGATGGCCACTGAACACAGAGCCGCGATTCCTGCAGGACACAAAGAGATTCACAGCTGAAGTCGGAAATATTCCTCCTGTTCAAATCGACTCCCCTTTCCTTATGTTGGGGGCTGTTTTTGCCCCATTGACTTCCATTATAAGGACATTTTTTGATTGCAATGCCATGACAGGTGAAATATCTATATTTTACTGTTGATCATCAGTTGTAAGCATTAACTCTTTAAAAAGTTTCTGGCTTTTATAAGGAGTTTTGTGGAGTAAAACCTGCAGGACAGAGAGAGCTTCACCTCCACATCTCCACCTTCACCTCCACAGTGCACATTTCAGACGGTAACACTGCAGATTCAGTGAGGAAGACATTAAATGTTCTGTAGGTCAGTTTTTGACTCTTCTAAATCATAAAAAACACCATAATATGTTCGCAGATATTTAGAAAACATGTTAAGTGAACATATTTATTTTAGAAACAATGCTAAAGTCAGTTACTCTGTTTTTAGGATGTGCGTTCAGTGTCAGAATGTCAGAAGTTTTGGTCTCTATAACCAGCCCACTGCCAGTTTAGCCAATTATATTTCAGCACTACAGGTTGCCAGATGGTGGAAAACAGTGTATTTCTTTTCAGTCATTAAGGCTCTCAGTGTATGCAGATGCAGCTGAAAATGTGACCTCTGGAGGACGGAAGCAGCCTCCGAAAAATTCACAAAATTCAGAGGTATTAAATACACATAAGGTGGTTTTTAATTTGCAAATAATAAAAATATTAATGTAAATATGTACAAATGTAAACATTAGGTTTTTGCGGGTTTCACCAAGTCAAATTTAAGTCATTTTCAAGACCATGAAGAATGAAGTATCAGACTTATATAGGGCTAAATGCTAAGGATTTTGCTAAGGATGGCCGAGCAGCAAAAAAATTAAAATAAAAAATTACTTGTCGTATAAAAAAGTAATTCTAATGAGTTATTTTTAAGCCACATATTATAAATAACATGTCAAAACAAGCAGACCGTTAGTAGTATACATACTTTATATTTCAACATAACGTTAAAAACATTAATAAATTATTTGTGCGCACAACAGACTGTTTTAATATTAGTTATAAATAGAGTTTTGCTAAAAGTTTTCCTCCGTGATAGATCAATTGAGTAGCTTTACATAAATCCTAAAATGATTTAAGACCTATAAGACAATATACTTCAGTGTATTTAAGATTTTTTAAGGCCTAAAATTTTGTATTTAGAATTTAAGACGTTTTAAGAGCCCGCGGACACCCTGATTAACAGCTCATGCGCTCATATTAGTTACATTTAGCTAAAACTAAAGTGTTAATTAATACAGTAATTAACAAGCATGTAGTACATACAACATGTAGCAACAAACAAGTCATTAAGCTAATCGTTTTTCACTCATGTTGTAGTTGAACATGATGTTGTAGATGCTGGTGGCTGGAACTCCATATACAAGGCAGGAACTAAGCTTATTTTGCACTGTAACTGATGATCAACGGTAAATATGACCAACTGTGCCTCTTCCCAACAGGGAAAACCACCACCAATCAAGAATGCATGATTATATGCTGTCATGTTTGCAATTAAAAACTGTCATTATAATGGAAGTCAATGGGGGTAAAAACAGTCCCCAACATAACCAAAGGGAAGTCAATCTGAACAGAGTGTATTGCTGAATTTCAAAGCACTTTCCCAAAATATATGTCAAAATGAGATTTGTCAGCTGAAATCATACCATTTAATAAAACACAGAGACATTTATGGCTAAATTAAGCCTTATAATCACTCCAGAGTGGATGAAAATGACCCAACAGCACATAAGGGTTGAATAAATGAATAACTACTCACCGAAGAAGGCCACAGCGAAGCCCTCCAGCACACAGCCGGCTCTGCCCAGGCTGAAGTAGCCCATGGCGTTGGTCACTACAGTGGGCAGGCCTCCAAACACAGCGCAGCCCAGATCCGCCACCGCTAGATTGACCAGCGCAAAGTTGAGCGGCTGCCGGAGCTGTTTATGCTTCAGTGTCACCGCGATCACAGTCACGTTAAGAATAACACCACACACCGAGAAAACACCGATGATCACGGCCAGGATAGTGTAACCTATCCTTGGCATGACCTCTGCAATGCTTTCTGATGCAGCCGTGCCCATTTCAGACTCCATTTCTTCATGCATGTGGAGCAAAATCACATTTATAATAATAATAATAATAATAACTAGAAATTTACTAGAACTTGTATGCTTTGACACAATCTACATTGTAGAAGCGCTATAGAAATAAAGATGAGCTGAACTGAATAAAAATCAATAGCCAAAATAGTCCGATGTGTGGTGACCCGTGATAAATCAAGGATTAAGCAAAAGGAAAATGAATGAAATTTAGTATAAATATAAAATAAAATAAATATAATATATGAAATAAGTATAAATAAGTTAATAAAATGTAAATAAATATAATAATGCTAAATTGTGTATGCACCTGTTGGCTTTTCCCAGAGAACTTTGAGTCTGACGAGAGCTTTAAGCAAAGGCTGCTTTTATATCGGAATATGACCTGCTGGATTACTGGGAAAATCCTTATAGATCCGGATTGGGAATGCAATAATTCTTATCAGATTATGGAGATTTATGACGGCACTCATCTTGATTGAGGAATCATACATCTTCCTGCTTTTGTGAATGATTGTGATATCTCAATATTTCCAGCCTGAAATGTAAACATGTCATATGTTTTTGTCAGTTTTGGCCTGTAGCGTGATGACGAAACGCACGTTGACGTCATGCATGTGTTAGCGTGCATGCGTAGCGCATATTTTTTACAGCGTACTATTCTCTAGTATTTTGATTTCATGACATCAATAAATACAGTTGAAGTCAGAATTATTAGCCCCCCTGAATTATTAGCCCCCCCCCCCCCTGTTTATTTTTTTCCCTAATTTCTGTTTAGCGGAGAGATTTCTTCAACACATTTCTAATCATAATAGTTTAATAACTCATCTCTAATAACTGATGTCTTTTCTCTTTGCCATGATGACAGTAAATAATATTAGACTAGATATTGTTCAAGACACTAGTATTCAGCTTAAAGTGACATTTAAAGGCTTAACTAGGTTAATTAGGCAGGTTAGGGTAATTAGGCAAGTTATTGTATAATGATGGTTTGTTCTGTTGACTATCGGAAAAAAATATATTGCTTAAAGGGGCTAATAATATTAACCTTAAAATGGCTTTTAAAAATTAAAAACTGCTTTTATTCTAGCCGAAATAAAACAAATAAGACTTTCTCCAGAAGAAAAAATATTATAGGAAATACTGTGAATATTTCCTGAATCTGTTCAACATCATTTGGGAAATATATATAAAAAAAAAAAAAAAAATCCAAAGGGGGGCAAATAATCCTGACTTCAACTATACATTCACTAGTTGCCGATAGCATGTATAATATTGAACATACTTAATATATTCATGCAGTAATTCAACCCTATGTGCTAAAAAGTGGAAGCAATGATTATACTTAAAACACATATGGGTGTAGTATGAATGCATTTACATTACCACTTCATATTTGTAGAGTAAATGCTATATCCCTCAGTGTCTATCCAGGGTTTCTGCCGGTTTCATCAAGTCAAATGAAGAACTTTTTAGGACGTTAATAAAACCATTATGAGGCGACACGATGGCTCACTGGTTAGCATTGTCACCTTACAGCAAGAAGATCGCTGGATCGAATTCCGGCTGGGTCAGTTGGTGTTTCTGTGTGGAGTTTGCATGTTCTCCCCGTGTTGGTGTGGGTTTCCTCCGCGTGCTCCGGTTTCCCCCACAGTCCAAACACATGCGCTATAGGGGAATAGTAAATAGTAAGGGATGAACTACATTGGCCGTAGTGTATGAGTGTGTGTGTGGATGTAAGAGTGTGTGGGTGTTTCCCAGTGATGGGTTGCAGCTGGAAGGTGATTTTCAGAAATAATGAGTCAAAATGAGATCAACAAGCAAAATAATCTGCTAATGGGGAAGTTAAATAATCTTGTTTTTGATTTTGACATAAGATTATTTTGCGTATCCCGTTGGTAGACTGTTTTGCCTGCTTTAATCAAGAACTCACTTCATTTTGGCGTATCATTTCTTAAAGCACAATATTTCACTGAATTTAAGTCAGTTTCAGAGAGTAATAAAGCATTATCTGTGTGCTATTTTCAGCTCACATCTTTACTCTAGAGCAGTGTTTCCCAACCCTGTTCCTGAAGGCACACCAACAGTCCACATTTTCAACCTCTCCCTAATCAAACACACCTGAATCAACTCATCAGAACATCAGAAGAGACTCCAACACCTGAAGTTAATGGGTCAGATAACGGAGACATCCAAAATATGTACTGTTGGTGTGCCTCCAGGAACAGGGTTGGGAAACACTGCTCTAGAGATATCAGAGACGCATTTTACAGCTTGTAAAAAGTGACATACTGTAGCAGCTCCCTTTTAAAGCTTAAAATTTTGTTTTGGAAATGTAAGACATTTTTAAGATGAAAATAAATCTCTCAGCCGACCACGTCTAATCCCATCACTGAAAAAGCTTCTTAACAGCAGGTGCAAACAGAGCCGTGTGACTAGTGCTGGCTAGCTGATTATTCAATATCATGTCAGACTAATCTTTAACCTATTTAAGATCTCACCTATCTGTGTCTTTAGGGCAAAATTTATATGAGTGAATGCTCCAGGCTGTTAAAGAAGACCTCGCTTTGGTGGTTAAGTACATTGGTGTAAAGCAGGGGTTCTTAAACATGGTTCTGGAGGTCCGGTATTCTGCACATTTTATTTCCAACTTGCCACAACACACCTGCAAGAATGTTTTTTAGAAAGCCTATGCTGCATCCCAATTCACATACTATCCGTTCTAAATAGTATTCAAAAGCAGAATTAGTCTGTCCCAAATCATAGTATGTTGAATATGCCAAAGGTTCCAGAATGGTTCACTATTTCCGGTAAAACTAGAAGTGTAGAAGCGTCCATATTGTAAAAGCTGATATTGCCCACAGTACATTGTGCATTGGACGTGAATTCGATTAGAACTACAAACGCGGGTGAAAAGTGTAAATAAACTACAAACATGGTGGACGTGCGTGACCAACCGTCAAGTAGAGAGGCTTCGCTAAAGATGTTTGTATGACTGCTATTACAATACTATACTTATATGAAGACGTGTTTGGACATTAACATCTGAATGCAGAATTATCCAAAGACCTGAGGGGATTTCTCTGCATGAAAGACTTGCGAATGGGAGATTAACCTGCTGCTGCTTCTCTTAAGTTATGGAGCTAAAATGTGCAGGACACCGGACCTCCTGGACAGAGACTGAGAAGCCCTGGTGTAAAGCGACAAATCAAATGTGTATTTTTTTATTTATGTAAAATTTTTATTTATTAATTTATTAATTAATTAATTAATTAATTAATTAATTAATTAATTTATTTATTTATTTATTTATTTATTTATTTATGTATTAATGTATGCATGTATAACAGAAGCATGAAGCACACACTCACACTGAATCTGCCACTATGCTGACACACAGGCATCAATAGCTCCGCCCTCTTCTGAAAAGAGCACAATCTCATTTGAATTTAAAGCGACAGTCACCAAAACACCACAATTAGGATCAAAGCCTGAAAGGGTCAGTTTCAGAGAGTTAGAAAACATTATCTAAACTTAACTACACACTCTGAAGACATCAGAGACGCATTTATGTCTTGTATAAAGGGGCAGAATAGGTCACCTTTAAAAATCCCTCACTTTAAAGTTGCCCGTTTTGAGCACGGTTTGGAATGACACTTCAATATGACAGTCGTTTTTGTTTTCAGATAGCGATATATCCCATTTGGATCACACTGACGATGCATAAACCCAGCCCTGTTGGCACCTGTAAACCTTCCAGCTGTCTTTAGAGTGGTGCCAGTATACCCACTGAGTTCAAGGGCACCAACTTTGGGGTCTGCAGTAATAATTAATTCTGTACAGATTGGTGAAGGTGAGCCAGCATTCCTTACTGCGCTATAAACTTGTCTTATATGAATGAACTAACACTGAGAAGGCTATTGGTGGGCAACTACAGTCCTGGAGGGTCACTTTCCTACAAAGTTCAGCTCCACACCTAACCAGATACACCTTAAAAAAAATAACCTATGGCACATATACCCTCATTAACTATTCCCTACGTTGGTCCACTGATATAGTCCACTTATAGGGGACCTATTATGCAAAAATCACTTTTATTAAACACAGTGTGTAAATATACCCTCTAATGTTACAAAAAAATTATCAATTACAATTTTTTATAATCACATTTGATAAAAACAGTAGATTCCATCTAGACTTAATTTACTCTCAAGTGCTATCAGTGTAGTACAAGTACACTTCTAGTGGAATACCTGCTACATGAAGTACAGCATATTTAATATATGCATCAACAATATTTAATTACTCTTCATAAAATTACAAACTCATGGTATGCTTGTTTTTTCGTAAGGGACACTTTATGTTTTACTACAGTAAACTTTGGTGCATTGTAGTATTGTATACCCTGTAGCTGCAGAAAACTACAGTATTGGGTCATTTGTTTACATTACTATAGTTGTTGTGTTACCATAGCAACTGTTGAATCACAACAGATCGATTAGTATAGTTATGTTACCATGGCAACTGTAGAATCCCCACAGCAGACGAATTGATATAGTTGTTGTGTTACCATAGCAACTGTAGAGTCACCACAACAGATCAATTACTATAGTTGTTGTGTTACCATAGCAACTGTAGAATCACCACAACAGATCAATTACTATAGTTGTTATGTTACCATAGCAGCTGAAGAATCACCACAACAGATCATTTACTATAGTTGTTGTGTTACCATAGCAACTGTAGAATCACCACAACAGATCAATTACTATAGTTGTTGTGTTACCATAGCAACTGTAGAATCACCACAACAGATCAATTACTATAGTTGTTGTGGTACCATAGCAACTGTAGAATCACCACAACAGATCAATTACTATAGTTGTTGTGTTACCATAGCAACTGTAGAATCACCACAACAGATCAATTAGTATAGTTGTTGTGTTACCATAGCAACTGTAGAATCACCAAAACAGATCAATTACTATAGTTGTTGTGTTACCATAGCAACTGTAGAATCACCACAACAGATCAGTTACTATAGTTGTTGTGTTACCATAGCAACTGTAGAATCAACACAACAGATCAATTACTATAGTTGTTGTGTTACCATAGCAACTGTAGAGTCACCAAAACAGATCAATCACTGTAGTCGTTGTGTTACCATAGCAACTGTAGAATCACCAAAACAGATCAATTACTGTAGTCGTTGTGTTACCATAGCAACTGTAGAATCACCACAACAGATCAATTACTATAGTTGTTGTGTTACCATAGCAACTGTAGAATCACCACAACAGATCAATTAGTATAGTTGTTGTGTTACCATAGCAACTGTAGAATCACCAAAACAGATCAATTACTATAGTTGTTGTGTTACCATAGCAACTGTAGAATCACCACAACAGATCAGTTACTATAGTTGTTGTGTTACCATAGCAACTGTAGAATCAACACAACAGATCAATTACTATAGTTGTTGTGTTACCATAGCAACTGTAGAGTCACCAAAACAGATCAATTACTGTAGTCGTTGTGTTACCATAGCAACTGTAGAATCACCAAAACAGATCAATTACTGTAGTCGTTGTGTTACCATAGCAACTGTAGAATCACCACAACAGATCAATTACTGTAGTCGTTATGTTACCATAGCAACTGTAGAGTCACCAAAACAGATCAATTACTGTAGTCGTTATGTTACCATAGCAACTGTAGAATCACCACAACAGATCAATTACTGTAGTCGTTGTGTTACCATAGCAACTGGAGAATCACCTCATTAATTCAAGTACTTTAGTATGGTTCAAAAACACTACAATATTTACCATAACATTAGTTTTTAGGACTGAACTTTCCTGCTTGTCACTTTGGCAAGTGTTTGTGACTGCGGGACAAAAATTCAGGCTTAAAACGGTCATGACGGATGTGTCCAGCATGGGGAGCTCTCTGCAATGACAGACTGACTGCTTACTGGCTCCTAGACACACGCAGAACAATCTGACAGGATCTCCAGACAGTTCATCTTCTGGATGCAAGATTAGAGGAGAAAGAAGTTCCTCCATAGGGTCAACTGTTACTGAAGATATGTGAGTACTTTTCTTTCTTTCTTTCTTTCTTTCTTTCTTTCTTTCTTTCTTTCTTTCTTTCTTTCTTTCTTTCTTTCTTTCTTTCTTTCTTTCTTCTTTCTTTCTTTCTTTCTTTCTGTTCAAAATAAGCATGTATGCTGCAATACTCAAAGGCACAGTTCACCCACATATGTCAATTCTGTTATCATTTACTCACCCTTTACTTCTTTCAAACCCTTATGAGCTTCTCTCTACTGTTGAATTTAATAATAAAACATAAAAAGCTACATATTTAACACAATTATTGGAGGTGGGGGGGTGGGGGGGCATTCGCACAGATGTCATAATTATGTAAAAGTGTATTTGTCAGACCCTCACCATACAAAATAGTATTAAAAATAATGTTATATAGAATTTATAGACAATTTAGTTATTTATTGGGACCTCTGATCTCACTTATTGGTTAAATCCATCCCGCCAATACAGCTGAACGTGAAAAGTTATTACAGCATACATCCTCATATACAGTACTCACTCTTTATAGTTTTTTCTTTCATTATTTTGGTGGACAAACAGCACAATAACCAGTGCAGAGAGACTGTAGTGACAATTAAACCACATTATAAGCACAATAATAAACACTGGCCTAAAAGCTGCTCTTTCCTCATAATTCTCCCGCGCTGTTATTCATGCATTTTTGAAGTTCTCTGATCCAGCCGATGAATTATTCATTCTCACTTTTGGATTTGCTACACATGCACTTTTGTGTCTGCAGCCCGTACTGAGCTTTAAACATACAGTACGAGTTCAGAAGCCCCAGGATAAATTAAGTATGTTATACTAATCTAATTATGTTAATCTTAATTACCTTAAACTTTAAACTAAAGTACTTTGGTCGAGTGATAATTGAGTCAGGTTTTAACTTTTAAACATGACATCTGAATTAATAACATATTGTATTCACGAGACTTGGAAAATTATGACTACGGCCATGACATATACTATGTACTTAATATTATACTACAGTATAAAATGATTATAGGCCCTGAAGGGTATGTTGAAGAATATTTACATCTAAAAAAACAATGTTTTAACCCAATGTTAGGTCAAATATGGACAACAATGGGATAACTCTTTTAATTAAATTTAAACAATGGTTTACATCTCAAAATTTGAGTTTTAATAAGCGAATTTTAAGGCCAATATTATTAGCCCCATTTAGACATATTTTTAAAAAAGGTATTATTATTATTATTATTATTGTTTTGTTTTTTCAATTGGCTGTACAACACACCACTGTTGTCCAATAACTTAATTAAGCCTAATTAAGCCTTTAAATTGCACTTTAAGCTAAATACTAATATCTTGCAATATAAAATAAGACAAAATAAATAGATAAATAGACATATCACATATGTTCAAATATATTAACTAAAATTGTATGTATTGGTTTGTATGCGGCTATAAATGAGGATTGCATATATATATATATATATATATATGCAAACCTGCATATGCAAATATATTTTGAACATATATATATATATATATATATATATATATGGCCATATACGAACCTATATATACAATTATAGTTCATATATTTCAACACTTTGAACATGTGAACATACTGTATATAGATAGATATAGCTAATAATAATAATAAAAATAATAAATGAATATATATATATAAATAAATATGAAAAATAAAAAATAAAAAATATGATAAACATTAAATAGAGATGCAGTTAGTCAAAAAAATCTGGATGTTGAATTGTGTACAGATTGTTATAAATATACAGGTTATAAGGTGCTGTGTACAAATGCGTATGAGAAAGTATTGCATTGTATATTGATATAAGGTGCTGTGTACAAGTGCGTATGAGATAGTATTGCACATATTTATTGCACAATAGGGGAATATTTAACTGTTCATAAGGTAGACAGCCTGAGGAAAGAAACTTTCCCTGTGTCTGGCTGTTTTTGTGCTTGGTGCTCTGAAGCGCCGACCAGACGGTAACAGTTCAAACAGGTAGTGTGCTGGGTGTGAGGGGTCCAGAGTGATTTGTAAGTTGTAGGTATGTAGGTGTTCAATTTTCCCTAACCCTAACCCTAACCCTAAGTTTTAAATATACACTCAAAACATGACGTTTGCTGTTGGTTCAAACTATTTAAAATGAGCGGAAACAACACAGTTATTCAGTTTTTTGTGGCAACTTAATTGTTTTATATTGTACCAACACAAATTGATTGTGTTGAACCCAGCATGTTTTTACAGTTGCACAAATATTTTGTATATGAAATCCAAATATGAACTTGTATGCCATATATATTTCCTTATTTTTTCATATATCAGTTTTTTATATACAGATAATAGGCTAATAATAATAATAATAATAATAAAATAAATTACGTCAATTTACGCTGATGTGATTATGAAGGGTGAAAAGCTGCAATATTGTTTTAAAAGTAAAATGTCTGGGTTTGACTTATATATTCGGTGACCTGCATCATTAGCTCACTAAACACTAATAACCAACAGCTGCTGCTGAGTTTACAGGTGTGTAAATGTGCTTCCGCTCAGTTTGGCGCGTCTCATCCATTTTCCCGCGGTTTTGTTCAGTGTTTCGTCATCGCGTGGCATCATTTGATAACGGATCACCTGAGGACAGAACAACAGCAGAAGAGAAAGAGAAAGAGGATGAAAGAGAACACACGACACTCGTCTTTCAGCGCACTTCATCCGAGGAAACACACACACACACGCGCGCGCACGCGCACACACATGCACGCGCGCGCACACACACACATCTGTTGTTCATCCGCTGATCTCTCCGCACGGTAATACAAGCATGAAGTGTGTTTTCTGTCGGCTGTTTTTCCTCCTCCTGTGGATTATTAATGATTCGGGAATATGTACATCTCATCAAGGTATTCCCCTGTCAGTGTGAGTACACTTCATGTATGTTTATTATAGTGCTGATATACTGATTTTGCACATCTGTCAGTGTGAGTGCACTTCAGTTATATTCTTCCTAATTGATCATAGTCCTGATATGCTGATTTTATATTGATATACTGATTTTATATTAAGTATTGCTGAATAATATATACATTTCCCCAACTTTACATGCTTTAAGACATTACATTTTAATTTACAATACATGTTTATGAATTTAGCACGGTTTTAAAACAGTATCATCACTTTGGGATAAAAATATTAAAACATTTCTTTTAATTTTGAAGTTTTATTGCAGTTTGAAAACCATTTAAATGTATGATAGTGCTGATATACTGATTTTTGTACAACTTTCGCCTAATGAAAGACATACAGAATATTAAATGTTGTGTTATTATTTTATTCTAACGTTATTTGCTTTAAGAATTACAACCAATATTACATTTTAAATTACAATAAATAAATTTCGCACAGTGTTCATTATTTTTCCCACCAATATTTAGAAACTTTTAAAGTAATAATGTATTTTAAATCAGACAAATGGCTTGCCATATAAATTCAGAGTTTATTATAGTGCTGATATACTAATTCTATATTGATATACTGATTTTATATTAACCATTGCTGATTAAAAGACATCCATTTTTTGGGATTTGTTCCAACTTTACTTGCTTTCAGAATTACACTAAAAATGAGGTTTTACATGACAATAAATGTTATGCATTTAGCACTGTTTTAAGACTGCATCCTAATTTTGGGGTGTAAAGATTTTAACCTTTTTTTTCTTTTTAATATTGAAGTTTTAATATATGTTTAATGTATTTTTTTATATTTTATTGTTGATATACTGATTTGTATATTGATCTAATGATATTATTTTAAATATTGCAGAATGAAAGACATAAAATGATATATAAATCATCCAACTTTGCTTGCATTTAATGATAATAAATGTTCATGAATTATATTTTTGCACTACAAAATTGGACATTTTCTTTAGATCTTTGAACTTTTTGCATATTTTAAATCAGACTAATATATTATCATAAATCCCACCGCATCAGGAAATAAAATGTACATTTTATGTTTACAGTTTGTCGCTTAAATTCCTGCTAAAAATCATGTAGTGTTATTATAAAGTCTTAAGATCCACATTTTAGGTATTAATATGGAAAGACCTCCCTTTGACGAGCTGTTTAACCATTCGTTTAAAATTGTGCACGTGTGTTTCATGCATGATGGTTAGTCAAGTTTCTCCTTTAATACACACGTTTTTTAAATGTTTCTCATCTTTCCTTCTTTCTTCATTCTAGTGTAAAACTTTGGGCTTCGGCGTTTGGCGGAGAGATAAAATCCATCGCAGCTAAATATTCAGGCTCTCAGCTGCTGCAAAAGGTAAACTGAGCTGTGCTGAGCTGTGCATTTACAGTAACACCGCTACAGCCAAACTGTGCAAAGCAAGGGCGTACAGTACATTTGGGTTGAACATTGAGTGTGCGTCTGCTTCCTTCCTCCTTTTTACATTTAGAAAAGCATTTTGAATGCATCAGCATTTTTGCTAGCAATTTTATTATATAATAATTTTTCTAAATATCTATCAACCTTACTGACTGCTAGGGATGGGCGATACCACAATTCTTGAATGCGATATGATACAGTTACTTTTTGTTAACATTTTTACGATACCGATATGATACCACTCATCATTTTACATGTAATTTAACTAATTAAAAATAATGTTATATATATATATATATATATATATATATATATTAGGGGATACTATATGGGACTATACTATAGGAATTGGGTAAGATAAATTGTCCGTAGTGGCTGGAAAGGCATCCGCTGTGTAAAACATATGCTGAAATAGTTGGCGGTTCATTCCGCTGTGTCACACACACTTTTATATTTATTCTTATTCACCTAAAGGTAACGAGAGAGAGAGAGAGAGAGTATGTACAGTAGGGTTTGCCTCCTTTAAAGCTCTCCTGTAAGGTCTTTTGTCGGACAGAGGAACACTGGGCAGCTTGTTTTTGTTCTGCTTCTTTATAAGTTTCAGCGTGTGTTTTCTGTAAGCATTTGAAAAGGTTGCTTGTGTTGTTGCTGTGTACGACTTTCTTATCACAAATATTGCATCATGCTATTTTTTTTCTGCTAATGAGAAGTACATTAGCATCACACCACGCAACCTTTCCTCTCTGCCATCAAGCCGTTCTGTAATGCGGAAGTGTACGACTCGCGTGCGTTGAGTACGTAAGTTAGCTGAAAGGCGAATGGTAGCTTACGTTCCGCCGCAGATTGATTGGTGTAACGTCTTATATACAAACCGTCACCGACCATCCTGTACACAGCGCTAAAACATTTAGTTATCCAGAAATTATTGAAATATAGTTAAAATATCGATACTTAAAAAAATATTGATGCCAAATTAATAGCTTATTACCAGAGTATCGATATATCAATTCACTAGCATCGATGTGCACATCCCTACCGACTGCATATAGAGTTTATATGCATTTTTTTGGTCATTTAATGAACTACTCAGCATTTATTTAAATGTATGCGCATCTTGGCCTTGCCATTAAAGGTGCTGTATATCAGTTTTTGACTCTTCTAATTTATAAAAATGCCATGACATGTTTACACACTGTATGTTTAAGCAATGTTTATCTGAGAAACAATGCTAAAGTCAGCTATTCTGCTGTCAGTATGTGCATGTCAGAATGTCTGTCTTTGCTTTGATCTCTGTAACTCCGCCTACTGTCAGTTTATCCAATTATATTTCAGCCCTCCGGGTTGCCAGATGGTAATAAACAGTGTATTTCATTTCAGCAATGAAGGCTCTCAATGTATGCGGACGCAGCTGAAAATGCGCCCTCTGGAGGACAGAAGCAGCCTTAGAAAATGACAATCCGATTCAGAGTTGTAAAATACACATGAGGTAGTATTTAATTAGCGAATAATTCAAATGTTACAAAGGTAAACATTAGCTTAGCAGCTTGCAGTATACGGCTTGATCTTTAGGCACTCTTACACCTGTTTGTGTCATCAATCTGGCAACCTGGAAAACTCAATATTTTGAATTTGCACCGCAATACATTGTTCAACCACTAGGTGTAAATCATACATACTAATGTGATGTATCTAAATAGGTGGATTCAGCTAGGCCCGTTGGAATAAGGAATTTTTATTGTGTGATATACTGTCACAGAAATTGTTGCGGTAAGCAATATTATTGTCATCTTGAGGTCGTTTTACGCCACTGATTATAGAATGATTATAACAGCATCATAATGCAAATAGCCACAAACACTTTAAAATTATTTTGGATTCTATAATCTTATGTTAAAAAGGTAAATGTCCTATTATTTATATATATATATATTTACTATTAAATAGCTATAAGTACACTGCAATTGCAAAAAAATTACTGTGGTCATCTTCAAGTATTGCACGATAAGTCAATATATTGATTATTGCGACAGGCCCAGATTCTGCACAAATTAAAATTACAAAATGTACAGATCCTACTCAATTTTTTGTGACCAGTGTAGATATTGGAGGCTTGTACTTACAAGCTTTGGGTAGCACGAATGGCGTATCAAAGTATTGCTATCCTACGCTGTGAAATATACTCCTTTTAAAGCCATTTTCACTATGAGCATAAGGTTTTTATGTTGTCCTGTGGTGTCTTTTAACAGAAAAGTGAGTGTGTGCTCGTGTTTCTGCTGCTCTCTGTGAATACACACACCAGCACATTCACGTAAACACGAATACACTCAATCTACGCTAATTAAACCACCCACAAGCTTCAGCCCCGCATCGGTGTGTTGGTTTGTGCTCGTGATCTTCTTTCTCATTGAGGTCAGTGTGTTATTATGGGAAACGATGTTTCTGTAATGGGTTGGTGGGCTTTTTTTGAGCAACTGTTTGTGGTTTGCATGCAGTATTTAACATGAATTCACCTCTTATTGCTTAAGCATGTACACTGTAAATACAGTTCAGTGATTTATGGCAGTCAACAATCCATTTAATGATCTAAACTAAACAATTAATTGTTCAAAATGTATTTTAAAGTGCATGAGTGCTTCTTCCGTACCCTCACAGGGAAATTCATTCAAGATGTGAGTCATTTGTGTTGCCAGATCACAGCAGAAAAAGCAGCAGATAAGAACAAGTTTATAATAAAGCAAAATAAATGCAAATGCTTGATATTTGAAACTAGATATTGGCTCCCACACCGGTCCATTTGTGACAATTTATTTAAAATTGGGATTTATACATAATCTGAAAGTGGAATAAATAAGATTTCCATTGGTGGATGGTTTAATAGGGCAATATATTTGGCTGAGATACAGAAAACCTGCAATTTAAAGGATAAAAAAGAGAAAATCCCCTTCAAAGTTGTCTAAGTTAAGTTCTTAGCTATGCATATTACTAATCAAAAATTACATTTTGATATATTTATGAATTGTACTATACTGTATATCTTTATTGATCTTCACATAAGATTTATAATGATTTTTGCATTAAAAAATCTAGCATTTTGACCCATGCTGTGTTTTTGACTATTCCCACAAATATACGAGGGTATAACACAAGACTTGTTTTGTGACCCAGTGTCACATTTTATTAATCATAAACTTAATTGTTATGAATTTAGCTACAATATTCTTAGCCACGCCCCTCTTACCGTTAGTTTGCTATGGGATGATGTGCAAAAAAGAAAGCCCCACCCCCTACTTAATATTTCGTTTAAATTGAAAGAACATCAACATACCGAAATAAAGCCCCGCCCCTTAGCAATATTCAGTTTCAGTTTGAAGAACATCACCATATTGAAATAAAGCCCTGCCCCCCACTTAATATTCCGTTTCAGATGGAAGAACATCAACATACTGAAATAAAGCCACGCCCCCTACTCAGTATTCAGTTTCAGTTGGAAGAATATCAACATATTGAAATAAAGCCCCGCTCCTATTCAGTTTTCTGTTTCAGAATGGAAGAACATCAACATATTGAAATAAAGCCCCGCCCCTACGCAGTTTTCTGTTTCAGAATGGAAGAACATCAACATATTGAAATAAAGCCCCGCCCCTATTCAGTTTTCTGTTTCAGAATGGAAGAATATCAACATATTGAAATAAAGCCCCGCCCCTATTCAGTTTTCTGTTTCAGAATGGAAGAATATCAACATATTGAAATAAAGCCCCGCCCCTATTCAGTTTTCTGTTTCAGATGGAAGAACATCAACATATTGAAATAAAGCCCCGCCCCTACTCAGTTTCAGTTGGAAGAACATCAACAAATTGAAATAAAGCCCCGCCCCTATTCAGTTTTCTGTTTCAGATGGAAGAACATCAACATATTGAAATAAAGCCCCGCCCCTACTCAGTTTTAGTTGGAAGAACATCAACAAATTGAAATAAAGCCCCGCCCCTATTCAGTTTTCTGTTTCAGATGGAAGAACATCAACAAATTTAAATAAAGCCCCGCCCCTTCTCAGTTTTCTGTTTCAGATGGAAGAACATCAACATATTGAAATAAAGCCCCGCCCCTACTCAGTTTCAGTTGGAAGAACATCAACAAATTGAAATAAAGCCCCGCCCCTATTCAGTTTTCTGTTTCAGATGGAAGAACATCAACATATTGAAATAAAGCCCCGCCCCTACTCAGTTTCAGTTGGAAGAACATCAACAAATTGAAATAAAGCCCCGCCCCTATTCAGTTTTCTGTTTCAGATGGAAGAACATCAACAAATTGAAATAAAGCCCCGCCCCTATTCAGTTTTCTGTTTCAGATGGAAGAACATCAACATATTGAAATAAAGCCCCGCCCCTACTCAGTTTCAGTTGGAAGAACATTAACATATTGAAATAAAGCCCCGCCCCTATTCAGTTTTCTGTTTCAGATGGAAGAACATCAGCATACTGAAAGAAAGCCCCGCCCCTATTCAGTTTCAGTTGGAAGAACATCAACAAATTGAAATAAAGCCCCGCCCCTATTCAGTTTTCTGTTTCAGATAGAAGAACATCAACAAATTTAAATAAAGCCCCGCCCCTATTCAGTTTTCTGTTTCAGATGGAAGAACATCAACATATTGAAATAAAGCCCCGCCCCTATTCAGTTTTCTGTTTCAGATGGAAGAACATCAACATATTGAAATAAAGCCCCGCCCCTATTCAGTTTCAGTTGGAAGAACATCAACAAATTGAAATAAAAGTCTCGGGTCAGACTTCCTGCTCATGCAGACTTTACATGTAAAATAAAAACATTTAACCCAATGTTTGGTTTTTCCATAATATGACCCAATGTTGGGTTACAAGTAAAAACAGCATTAAATGATGCTTCATACACTGACAGACTGATAGTTTACTGTATTGACTGCTGTAGTTAAATGCATGGTGTCACTCCTGAAACTTTGCAGTGTGTGTGTGTGTGTGCGTGTGTGTGTGTGCGTGTGTGTGTGTGTGTGTGTGTGTGTGTGTGTGTGTGTGTGTGTTGGCATTGCTTTTTTCTTCAAAAAGACGGTGTGACAGTTGGTGGCATGTGTGTGTGTGTGTGTGCGTGTGTGCGTGTGTGTGTGTGTGTGTGTGTGTTGGCATTGCTTTTTTCTTCAAAAAGACGGTGTGACAGTTGGTGGCATGTGTGTGTGTGTGTGTGCTGCTAAGTAAAGCGGATGGCAGCCCGAGGGGCAGATTATCTGTGTGACGCTTTTAAAAGAAGAAAGCGAACATGCCTGGTGAGTAGACAGAAATGCAGCGAGAGAAAAACAGAGGAGAAGAAAAGAAAGAGACAGAAGCCCAGAGGAGGAGATGCGTGCGGAGAAAGAGGAGAGCAGAATGTGGAGTAATGTCGATGAACTGGTGTAAGTGTGTCCTGAGGCTGTGTGTGTGTGTGTGTGTGTGCGGCTCTGGTATTCATCATGATGTGGGGACCAAATGTCTCAAGTATAGAAATAATAGTAATTTCTGAGTTTGTGTTCACCGTGAGGGAAACGGCTCATAACTCACACAGAATGAGGTATTCTGAAAATGTAAAAGTGCAGATGTTTTCTGGGAGGGTTGAGTTTAGGACACATCATCACAGATATGGGGAAAGCCCTTATGTGTGTGTCTCTGTGTGTGTGTGTGTGTGTGTGTGTAGGGGTTGTCAAATATGGACAAACACATCTTTTGGGTTAAATGTCATTTCAGTAAAATAGAAAAAATGACCCCAGTGTTGGGTTCATCCACATTTGACCCAACATTTGGCTTTGACAACCCAGCATTTTCAACCGTATGTGTGTTTTTCCCTACATGACCACCAAAAGCAAGCACAGCAAATCTCCAAAAACCTCTCCTAGAGCAGGGGATCCCAAACCTTTTAGCCTGTGACCCCCAAAACAACAGTTCCAGTGACTCGCGACCCCCACTATCCTCGGAGGTGGTTATAAACATGCAAACATTGCACACAATGGTGTACACACACCAGAAGGAACTATATAAATGAGCTTATTGACAACACAAAAAAGTGCAACAGTCTAACAGCCATATATGTGTGTGTGAACTCATCAGAGCAGGAGTGTCTGGGGCTGGATGATAGTAGACAGACCCTCAGGTGGTTTGAGGAGTGATGGAATATGTAGCCCTGAGTCAAAACAACTGCCTAAAAACTGGAGAAAACCGTGCAGAAGACAGTTCAAGCTGATCAATGCGTGACAGAAATATGCTCTAGTGTAGTTTACAGCACACGCTGACTGCATCCCAATTCACCCGCTCATACTGTGTCCTTCTGTTGGTAAAGGAAGAAGTGGAGAGTTTTGAGTAGCTGTGTAAGCTTTGGGACACACCTGTACTAATTCCTCAATAATGGACCCTTCTGTTGCTTAGTTACCTGCCCTGTCAATCATCCTGTCACGTCATCCACGTTTACTTCATATTTAATTCCCTAGCATATTAAAGAAGCAGCAGCAGGTTAATCTGGTGAGCACAGGTCTTTCACACAGAGAAATCTCCTCAGCATCATCTTCATCAACATCATCTTCATCATCATCATCAACATCATCAGCATCTTCATCTTCAACATCATCTGCATCTTCATCTTCAACACCATCATCTTCATCATCAACATCATCTGCATCTTCATCTTCAACACCATCATCTTCATCATCAACATCATCATCATCAACATCATCAGCATCTTCATCATCATCATCTTCTTCATTATCATCATCATCACCATCATCTTCATCATCAACATCATCAGCATCTTCATCTTCAACACCATCATCTTCATCATCAGCATCATCATCATCAACTTCATCATCATCAACATCATCAGCATCTTCAACACCATCATCTTCATCATCAACATCATCAGCATCTTCAACACCATCATCTTCATCATCAACATCACCATCATCGTCATCATCAACTTCATCAACATCATCTTCATCTTCATCATCAACATCATCAGCATCTTCATCATCAACATCATCAGCATCTTCAACACCATCATCTTCATCATCAACATCACCATCATCGTCATCATCAACTTCATCAACATCATCTTCATCTTCATCATCAACATCATCAGCATCTTCATCTTCACCTGCATCATCAACATCATCTTCATCTTCAAAGTCATCAACATCTTCATCATCATCAACATTACCATCATCTTCATCATCAGCATCATCAACATCAGCATCTTCATTTTCACCTTCATCAGCATCATCAGCATCATCAACATCATCTTCATCCTCAACATCATCATTATCATCTTCATCTTCATAATCAACATCACCTTCATGTTCAACATCGCCATCATCTTCATCATAATCAATATCTTCATTAAAATCATCTTCGTAATCAACATCATCAGCGTCTTCATCATCATCATCATCATCATCATCATCATCATCTTCTTCATCTCTTCATCATCATAATCATCATCAGCATCAACATCACCATCATCTTCATCATCAACATCATCAGCATCTTCATCATCATCATCTTCTTCTTCATCATCATCAACATCATCAGCATCTTCATCACCATCATCTTCTTCATAATCCTCATCATCACCACCATCTTCAGCATCTTCATCTTCATCAAAATCATCTTCATCATCATCATCAGCATCTTCATCAAAATCATCTTCATCATCAACATCATCAGCATCTTCATCTTCACCATAACCATCTTCATCATCATCATTTAATCTTCATCTTCATCATCATCAACATCCCCATCATCATCAATCATCTTCATCATAATCATCTTCATCATCATCATTTAATCATCTTCATTATCATCATCATCATCATCTTCTTCATCGATGTATGTTCAAACTGAGCTTGCCTTGTTCTTCATCATCCTCATCCTCATTATCATCAACATTATCACCATCTTCATCACATTCTTCATCTTTACCCTCATCATCTTTTCACCCTCTCCTTAATCTTCATCATCATGTCAAACTGAGCTGCCTTCATCATCATCATCATCATCGCACACTAAACAGCTCAAATGGTCATTGCATTGGAGAAATCTCATGTTTCAAGGTTAAATCAAGTGTGTGTGTGTGTGTGTGCTTGCATGTGTGTCTCACAGGAAGTGATCAATCTCCTTCCCAAGTCAAT